>NC_036643.1:5927796-6233452 GCF_002806865.2 Cucurbita pepo subsp. pepo
CGCAAAAACATTGTTGAGAGTGGGATTTGAACCCACGCCCTTTCGGACCAGAACCTTAATCTGGCGCCTTAGACCAACTCGGCCATCTCAACTTTATTGTTATAATTTTTAAATTTAAAAAACTAATCTTATTGCTATTTTTTATTGGCCTAAGATCAAAAAAACTAATCTTCTTCTCATTTACCTTTTGTGTTTTAAGGAAAAGGTGAAGGCAATATCTATATTTGAAAATTATAAATATATTAATGTTGATGGATATATTTTTAAATAATTAAATTACTTTGTCACTTTCTCGATAAACTCACTTAAATTATTGCAACATTTCTAATAGCCAACAATCAAATCTACAAATTTTACCAATTCGAACACAGCTTAGTGAATAAGACACAGATAACTATCCAAGATCAAAGGCCTATGTTTTAAAACAAGAAATATGTAATAAATTCGTCGCTCGTGGTTATAGGAAAATCTCTTTATAAACAACATTCTAGACTTGTAATCATCGTTAAAACTTGATGTTTTACGTTTTTTTATTGAAATTACAGTCAAACATGGATGTACGTACTGACATACATTGCAATTATTCTACTTTTTCTCTTAACCAATATTGCAACTCGAAGATTTGAGTCCTATCAATAATAGTATAGATTTTATTTTCACTACTTTTTATTTAAAATAAAAAGTAATACTGGGAATTATTATATAATAAATATAAATAGAAATAAATATTATATATATTATGAATGAATGTGTCCATTTAATTTAATGCGTAACAACTTCAACAATTGTATCTCACGTCACAATTTGCAAGTATTTGGCTATTCTTTCGGTTCATCTGAATGCAAAAATCACATCAATTTAATAAGTAATTATCTCTATCTAAACAGTTGTCTATGATATAAAAAACTTATTTTGTCATTCTTTTAATGAGAATCTCAACTCGAGCGGTTTCATTTTATTAGTAAATATTGAAAGTGAAAAATATAAATTTATTAAAATTAGATTATATTTGATAAAAAATTATGAAAAAAAATATTTTGAAATGTTTTTATTAGATATATTTTTTCATTAAAGAAAAAAAAAAGGCTTGTCATTTAGTAATTAAAATAGAAAAAGGATTTTTCTGAATACTTCCAAACGTTGACCGGTCAGCGCTTCCCGCCATATTCGGGTAAGAAAAGAAAATGAAACTGAAATATGTTGAGAGTTGGATTTGAACCCACGCCCTTTCGGACCAGAACCTTAATCTGGCGCCTTAGACCAACTCGGCCATCTCAACGTTGTTGCTATGAATAATTATAAAATAAATGGTTTTTACCAGTCAGCGCTTCCGGCCATAACAAAAAAAACGGGAAATTAGATGTTGAGAGTGGGATTTGAACCCACGCCCTTGCCTTAGACCAACTCGGCCATCTCAACGTTGTTGCTATGAATAATTATAAAACAAATGCTTTTTACCAGTCAGCGCTTCCGGCCATAACAAAAAAAACGGGAAATTAGATGTTGAGAGTGGGATTTGAACCCACGCCCTTGCCTTAGACCAACTCGGCCATCTCAACGTTGTTGCTATGAATAATTATAAAACAAATGCTTTTTACCAGTCAGCGCTTCCCGCCATAACAAAAAAAACGGGAAATTAGATGTTGAGAGTGGGATTTGAACCCACGCCCTTTCGGACCAGAACCTTAATCTGGCGCATTAGACCAACTCGGCCATCTCAACTTATTGCTAAATTATAAGAATAATTAATTTAGTTTTATTAAATTAATGGCTATTTATTCAATCTACCAATATGTAACATTGGATACGGGAATTAATTTCCTCCCTTTATAATTTTAATATCAAACTTCCAAGACATTAGAGGTTTAATTTGAGTATACGTTAGAATAGAAAAATACTCGAGAAAGTGTCGAGAACCTAAAAAAATAAAATAGTAGAAAAAAATGTCGGTCAAACTTACCGAGGGTCATTTTGCCCCTAACGGATATGTTGTAGCACTTAGACCAATCACTTGCAAAAAAAAATAAAAAAATAAAAGTAAGAAAGAACGGAGCTAAGGTTCTGACGAAAAGAAAGAAAAACGATGATTCGTTCAACCTGGGGATTGGAACGAAATTGGCCTAGAAGTCTACACTGGATTAAGAAGCGAAGATTTGATCGTTCGATTTCGCCAAGAACCGTATGCATATATATACTCGATATATCTATCATGGTTAACATACATAACTTATTAATGTCTCATAAGCACATTGTGGACATGTTATGTATCATATAACATTCATATTATAACGTAATTCAACACATAACACACCATAACATCATAAAAATATGACGCGTATATGGACCACAAGGTATGTGTCATTCCTACGGGACGTAAGTCATCCATCCAATTCCATGTGCATCCAATAGTAAAACCACTTACGTGTTGGCCTAAGTCAAAGTCATTAAATTTTCTGAGTCCATGCTCGTTTGATCCTATTGATTAAGATCTGGTTTTAGAACTCGGTTTAAGAAATTAAATTGGAAAAGTAGAGAAAATGGGGTTGTGTAGGTGCGTGTATATATGTTTTGACTATAACAATATACACATTTAAAAAGAACTTTCGTCCTTGAAAGTACCTCAAGCTTGGAATAGCTCGAGATTCTTCTCCACCATTTCGTCCTCACGTTCCCATGCTGCCTTTTTTGACTTATGGTTTTGCCAAAGTACCTTGTCGAACCGTATATCCTAGTGGGGTCTTTATTTCTAGGGCTAAAATCTATACATGTCTTTTCTCATAACTCATACCCGTATCTAACTGCAAAGGTACAATCTATCACATGGGTATGGTCGATTATGTACTTACAAAGCATAGACATGTGAAACACGTTATGTATGTTAGGATCGATACTAGTTATTAGCTCTGATACCAGTTGTTAGGATCGCACAACAACGCACACGCTCGATCTAGATGAACACAAAGAATGGGATAGAGAAAATTGCAAGGAGAACTCTGGCTAAAAGGATTTTCTTTTTATTGATGACTTCAGGTATGTACAACAAGAGAGAGTACAGAGAATAGAAAGTACATTCTCAAAGCTCTACCGGACGGGATATATATATATAGTTCAATTTACTATATATAGCTTTACCAGATTTAACCATCTACTATATATAGTTATTTACTATATATAGCTTTACCGGATATAGCTTTACCAAATATAGCTTTACCAGATATAACCGTTGACCAAGCTATAAATAAGCATCAGGCTCCATAACCTAACAATTCTCCCACTTGGAGACTGATCTAGTCAACCAAGAATTTCATTCTCAAACGACCATGAGCATCTTCATGGTCTTCATGGCACCATATCAATTGAGGCTTTGCACAACCTCAATATTCCAACATCAACACATTTTGTCAACATGTTTGCTGGATTCTTTGCACCCTCTATCTTCTCCAAACACATCACCATCTTTCACTAACCTGCAAGTGAAATGGTATCGTCTTCTGTGTTTTCTCTTGAAATGATAGACCGGGTTCCTTCGCCAACTGTTTGACACTCTGACTATCTCTGTAAAGAATATCTTCGTGCTACTTCTTGCCCATTCTTCCAGATAGTCAGTCATCCATATCGTCTTCTTTCCAGCTTCAACTATTGCCACGTACTCAGCCTCAGTACAACGCATTTTTGAAGCCTAGACGTCTCATCATCCATGGCTTGCTCCTACTTGGTTGTATCCTCCAACTGTAGGGCCTCATCAAAGGGTTGTGATTCCCTTTCATTAGCAATAGATAGTGTAATGAAGGTACATACATATCTGGTACTCTGATGGTACAGGATGATCTTCTCAACACTGGTTCAGGTGTCACTTGCTCCACTGATGATTCCTCCGCAACAACCTCAGGAGTTTGTTGAGTATCTGCTACAAGATCACTTGGTGATTTTCTCCGCAACTCAACCTCAACTCCCACTTGCTTTGTTGTCTTGGAACCTTGCTCCACATCTGGTTACTCAGCAGTAGTCTCAGGAGTTTCTTGAGTATCTGCTACAAAATCACTAGGTGAGTTTCCCTGCAACTCAAGTTCAACTCCCACTTGCTTCGTGGTCTTGGAACCTTGCTCCACATCTGGTTCCTCAATAGTAGTCTCAGGAGTTTCATGAGTATCTGCTACAACATCACTAAGTGAGTTTTCCTGCATCTCAACCTCAACTCCCACTTGCTTCGTCGAACCTTGCTCCACATATGGTTCCATTTCCCCCCCACTTTCTTCAATTCTCTGGCGGTCCTTGTGAAGCTAACTCGTTTCTGCTTGCTCATAACATAGTTCTCACAACGACCCACATCAACAGATTTCAGACCTTCTAAAACTCCTTTCGCAGCCAGCCTCTTCATTCCTTTCGAGCTCATAGGTTCAAGTCTATTGTGTCGTAGACTTGAATTTGAAGCACTCTCAGCAACAGCAGCTATGTTCATACACCCTGCAGTGGTGTATAGGGTTCCAGATTTTGAGCCACGTGCTACCACCGTAGCACCCTTCATAATCTTCCACGAACCCTTCCCTAACTTTGTTGCATAAACTGTGCTATCCAATTGATCAATAGAGATCAGGTTCCTTTTGAGAGCAGGAATATATCTGACATCCTTTAATGTCTACTGATTTCCTGCCGGAGTTTTTATGCATACATCTCCTTTTCCTTTAATCTCCAAATCTTTGTTGTCGGCAAGATACATCGTAGACTTGAATTTGAAGCACTCTCAGCAACAGCAGCTATGTTCATACACCCTGCAGTGGTGTATAGGGTTCCAGATTTTGAGCCACGTGCTACCACCGTAGCACCCTTCATAATCTTCCACGAACCCTTCCCTAACTTTGTTGCATAAACTGTGCTATCCAATTGATCAATAGAGATCAGGTTCCTTTTGAGAGCAGGAATATATCTGACATCCTTTAATGTCTACTGATTTCCTGCCGGAGTTTTTATGCATACATCTCCTTTTCCTTTAATCTCCAAATCTTTGTTGTCGGCAAGATACACCTTCTCGAAATTTCCAGACTTGAAATTTCGGAACAACTCTTTATTTGGAGACGAATGAAAAGATGCACCTGAATCCAAAATCCAGGATTCAATCGAACTGTCCGCGTTGATGATTAGAGCATTCCCAATGTCTTCTGCTGAATTTATAGAATCATCATCATCTCCAAATTTGTGATTCTGCTTCCTCTTTGGTCTTGTACAACCTGTCCGAAAGTGACCTTTTTCTTCACAATTCCAACACGTTACGTTCGGTCTATTTGGAGATTTTTCTCGGCTCTTTGATTTTGATCGCTCTTTGTTTGGGCCCTTCGGTTTACTTCTTCCATTTCGATCAACACTGAGAGCATTGCCTGATGAATCTCCAGTTTCTCGTTTGCGAATACTTTCGCTGAGAACTACATCTCGAATTTCACCAAACTTCAGTTTATCAGATCCTCGGGAACTGCTGATTGCGGCAACAACAGTATCCCATGACTCGGGTAAGGATGACATCAAAATCAACGCTTTAATTTCATCTTCGAAATTAATTTCCACCGAACCCAGTTGACTTATGATCATATTGAATTCATTTATATGATCCGCAACACGTCCACCTTCAGACATCTGTAGATTGAACAATCTACGCATCAAATACACCTTGTTCATAGCCGACGGTTTTTCATACATATTTGACAGCGCCTTCATCAGATCTGACGTTGTCTTCTCCTTGATGATGTTAAACGCCACGTTTCTGGATAGCGTCAACCGGATCATCCCTAAGGCTTGTCGATCCTTGAGCTTCCACTGTTCCGTGGTCATGGTATCCGGCTTCACCCCCAACAGAGGTTCGTGAAGATCTTTCTGGTACAGATAATATTCAATCTGCATCTTCCAGAAACCGAAATTGGATCCATCGAACTTCTCAATTCCAATCTTTGAACTTTCCATCTTCACAGATCGTGGTGAATTTCGCCTAGCTCTGATACCAGTTGTTAGGATCGATACCAGTTGTTAGCTCTGATACCAGTTGTTAGGATCGCACAACAACGCACACGCTCGATCTAGATGAACACAAAGAATGAGATAGAGAAAATTGCAAGGAGAACTCTAGCTAAAAGAATTTTCTTTTTATTGATGACTTTAGGTATGTACAACAAGAGAGAGTACAGAGAATAGAAAGTACATTCTCAAAGCTCTCGACCGGATATATATATATATATAGTTCAATTTACTATATATAACTTTACCAGATTTAACCATCTACTATATATAGTTATTTACTATATATAGCTTTACTCGATTTAACCATCTACTATATATAGTTATTTAATATTAACAGCTCGTGTTCACCCACTTCGTCCCAATGCACTAGAGACTTGCATCGTTATCCATATAAAGCCTTGAACAATACCATGTCAATGATTGCTTGAAAACTACTACGGTAGGTGAATTCCATGAGGAACAACTTGTAGTCTCAACTAGCTGTTGGATGTGAAGTGTAAGTCCCAAATTGACACTGTTGATACTGGCACTCTATGTAGTCCAACAATATCCTTCATATCTAATTATATCTGATTGTCTACCGTATAGACATCCTCTCCTCACAAGAAGTGTACAGACTTGGTAAGTCTATCGCTCACCGAGTAATTTTAAAAATAAAATATCCTATTGTGATAATATATTTTAAACTTAAATCAATTAAATTAAAAATATGATAACTTTTAACTACCAAATCTACTTTCANTTTTTTTTTTTTTTTTTTTTTTTTTTTTTTTTTTTTTTTTTTTTTTTTTTTTTTTTTGATAAATAGAGATTTTTTATATTTAAGATTAAACAAAAAATTTATTATTTGAAAAACATATTTCAAAATGTTTTTATTATATTTTTCATTAAAAAAAAAAGAAGAAAAAAAGACTTTTCATTTAGTATTTAAAATAGAAAATTGATTTTTGCGAATAATTCCAAACGGTCACAGTCTGTGGAGGATGTGGCTTTTGACCGGTCAGCGGTTCCCGCCATATTCGGCCAAGCAAAAGAAAAAATAAAAGAAAATATAACGATTGTTGAGAGTGGGATTTGAACCCACGCCCTTTCGGACCAGAACCTTAATCTGGCGCCTTAGACCAACTCGGCCATCTCAACTTTGATACTGTCAATTCTCAACATAATTTTCTTCCCCTAATAATTCCCACCATATTCGGCTAAGCAAAAAAATTAAAAGGTTGTTGAGAGTGGGATTTGAACCCACGCCCTTTCGGACCAGAACCTTAATCTGGCGCCTTAGACCAACTCGGCCATCTCAACTTGTTTATAGCATAAGATTAAAATATCAATGTTGAATATTTATATTTTAATTTTATAAATATATTAATTTCGATGTATATTTTTGTAAATAACTAAATTATTTTGACTTCTCCGATAAGCTCGATCAAATTATTGAGAAACAAAATTTATAAATTTGACCAATTCAAACATAGTTCCGTGCATAAGGCACACATAATCATGGTCGAATCTCGTTAATAAATTAGTCAGCCTTGCCTATAAGCGAATCTCGTTATAAACAACAATTTAGACACGTAACCATCGTTAAATCGTGATGTTATACTGAATCGATGTGTAATCATATTCGCTTAAATAGTTGAATCTCACTAGCATACACGACAAATATTCAACTTTTCTCTCGACCAATACTGCAATTCAAAGATTCGAGTCCTATCGACAAAGATCAAGAGAATAAAAATTTGCGAAATGAAATCTATAGATTTGACCAATTTGAACATAGTTCAATGAATAAGATATGAATAATATCTTAAATCAAAGGTGGATGACGAGTGACGTCGAGAACCACCGAATATAAGAATCATTATTACTAAACACATCATTTGTCTACTTTATCATTAATTGTTTTTTTTTTTTCCTCCCATGATAAGACCCACAACCTTTATATTATTATTATTTACAATTTTACTCTAAAATATTTATACTATTAATAAATTTTATTCTATTTTAAAAAAATTATATATATATATATATATTATTTTAATATTAAATTTTATTTATACATGATTTATTATTTAATTTATTAAAACATAAGATTTTCTTCGAATAAAAACTATATAAATTTTTAAGTTGATATAATTTTGTTACGATATACGAAAATTTACATTTAATTGTTACTACCTAATATCGATTATATGGTTAAAATAAATAAATAGGGTATTATTTATCATTTATTTGTTTTAATTAGTTATTATTTATCAAAATAAAATTAATTGTTAAAATAAATATTATTACGAAATAAAAATAGTAATACACTTTCTTAAATTTAAAATTTAGTATTAAATATTATTATTTTAATTCAAAATTATATTAAGATGCTATTTATTTTATGCATTTTAAATTAGCAAGAAATATTAAAATATTATTCTAGTAATTATTATACTTTTGATAATACAAACAAACAACATCAATATATTTTTATTTCTAATTTCACTTAATTTCTCGTTTCAACATTTAATTAAAGGAATAATATTCATATTTCCATTGAATTTATTATATATTAATTTTTTTGGCTTATTTATAATTTTATCCCTCAAATTTTTATTTCTTTTAAATTTTTTTTGGATCTATTAAATGTTTAATTCAATTTTATTATAAAAAAAAACTCGTATTTATTACGATAATAGTAGAGGTGTTTGTGGGTTGAATTCAGTCAAATTAAAACATTTTTTAAATACAACACAGTCCGTTGGTTCAGGTTGTTTCTTCAAACCTTTAGATGTGTTTATCGAACCTAAGGATTTTGACCATATTATCTTTGTACTCGACTCTTCCATATGGACGTTTTTTTTTTTCAACTAGCTATTAATTTAAAACCTTAAATTTTCCTGGCAAGTGGCTATATATATATATATATATATATATATATAAAATTATATCAAATGAAATTTATTGTCCAAAACCATTGGGTTGAAAATGATGTGTAATTCCAAAATATATAGCTTTCAAAAGGTCTCCAATTTCTTTGTTCCTTCCTCAATTGTCCCCTTTCGAATGGACCTTCTATCCTTATGTCAACTATCTACGTCAAATTCACGTTCACGTGATTTAAAAGACACGATTTGTAACGACCCAAATCCACCGCTAGAGGGATATTGTCTTTTTTAGGCTTTCCCTTTCGGGCTTTCCGCTTTAAAACGCGTCTACTAGGTGAAGGTTTCCACACTCTTATAAATGATGGTTTGTTCTCCTCGCAACCAATGTGGGACATCACACAATTACTCATTTCGAACATGATTTTTTCAGCACTTTTGAAAATTTAAGCCTATTTTTCGAACAAAATATTTGTTGGATAATGAAAGTCCCACATCGGCTGATTTAGAGAATGATCATGGGTTTATAATCAAAGAATACTCTCTCCATTAGTATGAGGCATTTTGGGAAAATCCAAAGTAAAGCCATAAGAATTGTGGAGAGTCTCATCTAACAATATTAACGGGTAAAATTGTTTTTAAATTTTATTGGAACCGTTGAAAGTAGAAAGTATCTGTCTACACGTCACGTGTCTATCTACACATCATACATTATCTCTAAGCTGTTTTTTTTAATATATATATATATATATATATTAATTTTACTTTTATTAATAACGGTATTTTAATTATTTTTATCAATTTAATCTAAAAATATAATAATTAAAATCAAATTATTACCTTAGCATTAAAAATCCTAATATTTATATAAAAAAAATTAAAAAATTTATTACCATCGTTATATAGATAGAAAGTATTTATCTACACGTCATACATCATCTCTAAGCTATTTTTAAAAATATAAAAAAAAATATTAATTTTACTTTTATTAGTAACGGTATTTTAAAAAATTAAAAAAAAATTAAGATGTTTTTAACGTTTTAAATTTTTTTTAAATATCAATAAAACTTTTAAAATATCATGAATATTTTTTATTTTAATATATTAATCATTTACATTTAAGATAAGAAATTATTTTTATTAATTTAATTTAAAAATTATAATAACGAAAATTAAATTAGTAATTTATAATTTTAAATTAAAAACATAATTATTTTGGTAATTAAAATTAAATAGTGGCGAGGCGGGCAAGTTGGGTTTTAGTTTATGGATAATGGTCGCCTTTGCCCACGTGGCACACCTAAGAACCTGAGGCGCACCCAGAAAACCAGGAAATAGTATTACCGGAAATGGTATTACCGCCGAAAACCACGGTTTATATTTTTCGAAAATCCAAAACCAAAATAATTAATCACTATAAATACTCTCCCTTAGTTCTTCATTTCTCATCACCATTCGCATCAAATCCTTTTCAGTTCATCAAAGCTTTCTTTCTACAGATCTCTCTTCTACTATAATCAACTATGTCTAGCACTGCCGGTCAGGTCATCAAATGCAAAGGTAATTGTAACATTTCATTTCGGTATTCGTGAAATTTGGTACGGATATTGGGATTCGATCAATATAGTCTAAGTTTAGGGATTCGTGTTTGTGTTTGGAGTTGATTTGGATGTTTGGATCTTTGTTTTGTTGTAGCTGCTGTGGCTTGGGAGGCTGGAAAGCCACTAGTGATTGAGGAAGTGGAAGTGGCGCCGCCGCAAGCTAATGAAGTTAGAGTGAAGATCCTTTTCACAGCTCTTTGTCACACCGATGTTTATTTCTGGGAAGCGAAGGTAAATTTGTAATCAATGATGAAGGAATGTATCACATCGGTTAGGTTTTTGATTTTGTTTGCGTTTTGTAGGGCCAAACTCCTTTGTTTCCTCGCATTTTTGGACATGAAGCTGGAGGGTAAGTAGTGGATTGATTGTTCTGATTTTGATTCTGATTCTGAATCATTTTGTTTGTGATATTGATTTTTTGGTTTTTGGATCTGTTTGATTAGTGTTGTTGAGAGTGTTGGAGAAGGCGTGAAAGATCTTCAACCAGGAGATCATGTTCTTCCTGTTTTCACTGGTGAATGTGGCGATTGTCGTCATTGTAAATCAGAAGAGAGCAATATGTGCGATCTTCTTCGAATCAATACTGATCGTGGTGTTATGATCAGTGATGGCAAGACCAGATTCTCCAAAAATGGACAACCAATTCATCATTTCGTTGGAACCTCCACTTTTAGTGAATACACTGTTATTCATTTTGGCTGTTTGGCTAAGATCAATCCTGCTGCTCCTCTCGACAAAGTCTGCGTTCTTAGCTGCGGAATTTCCACAGGTTTTGAGCATTTCTTTGTATAATGTTTGGTAGATTCTTGTTTTCATTAGCTGATATTGAATGAATTTGTTTGTGATTGTGAATGAAGGCTTTGGTGCCACTGTGAATGTTGCAAAGCCTAAAAAGGGTCAATCTGTTGCTATCTTTGGCCTTGGAGCTGTTGGGCTTGCTGTAAGTTCATATCTGTTCTTCACTCGCAGATTCTCGTTTCTATTATCCCCATAATGACACTGTTTTTCAATCTTAGGCTGCTGAAGGGGCAAGAGTTTCCGGGGCATCTAAGATCATTGGTGTTGATTTGAACCCGGCTCGATTCGAAGAAGGTGCAGTCAAATTACTTGTTTTGGATGAATTATCATGTACCATAGTATTGATTTGTTTGATCTTTGCAGCAAAGAAATTTGGTTGCAATGAATTTGTTAACCCAAAGGATCACAGCAAGCCAGTTCAAGAGGTGATAGCCGAGATGACGAACGGAGGAGTTGACCGAAGCGTCGAATGCACCGGAAGCATCCAAGCAATGATCTCGGCATTCGAATGCGTTCACGATGTAATTAAGCATCAATTTGAAATGACATTCTAAGTGCTTCTAAACGACGAACACTCATTATTGATTTTGTTTTGAAAACAGGGGTGGGGTGTTGCAGTACTAGTGGGAGTCCCAAACAAAGACGACGCATTCAAAACTCATCCTATGAATTTCCTCAACGAAAGAACTCTAAAGGGTACGTTCTTCGGTAACTACAAGCCTCGATCCGACATTCCCGGGGTCGTCGAGAAGTACATGAAAAAGGTAATGAAAAATCCTCAAAATGTTCAAACCCCATTGAAGGAATTTGATTTCTGAGGCCTTTTTCTTATTGTTTGTTCTTGATTAGGAGATGGAATTGGAGAAATTCATAACTCATTCAGTGCCGTTCTCTGAGATCAACAAGGCGTTTGATTACATGCTGAAAGGGGAGTCCATTCGATGCATCATTCGCATGGGAGACTGATTTAACAAATTCTGGGGTTAGTTTTACATTTTGGAATAAAGATTATGACTCAAACTGGAGGATTTCTCTCCGTTTCCTTTTTGTTTTCGTTGTTGTTTTATGTTTCTGGGTGTTCTTCGTGTTCATCGAGTTCATCCAGGGATTGCATCGATGTTATTAATATAAATAAATAAATAGAAAGTTCATTTTTGATTTTTCATATCGTTTCTGTACCTTTCTTTTTATATTTATAGTATATATATATAGTAATAATAATAATACTAAATTACATGGACCACTCTTTTTTAAATCAAATCCTTGCAATTAAATAAATAATAATAGGAACAACTGAGTCCATTTAATGAATTTGTTAATGAATTTGGTATCTGTTCCTCGTTCCGTAATTGTGAACCAAACAAACACCTATTGAAATGAGTCCTACTAAGACGTACGCTGAGGTATTGATGGTAATTCTCAAATATCGCAGAATAGAATTTGATACGATGAGATAGAATGACACCCTTCGTTCAATTCATTGGATCCTTTTCTTCGTTCGAGAATCTCCTCCCCTCTTCAATAGAAACAGATAGACTAGAAACATCTCTTATCTCAATGACACCACAGGGATATTAAATGAAAGGAATTGGCACGAAAAGTTTTACACTATCACCCCAAAAAACCAAGCTAACAGTCGACTTCTACTACTAAGCTATTGAGGAACAACGACCCTTAGGTATTGATAGAGAGAGTTGTCTCGTATCCATAGGTGTTCTTTACCTACCCGCCAAACCTTAGGTACTCTCTATCTACCCGCCAAACCCCTTTATGAAATTCAAAAAAATATATATTACAAATATATTTAAATTTTTAATTTTTAAAAAATTCAACGGAACTCAATTTGTATTGTAGAAAAGGAAACTAACTAATACAATTTGTGTTCGGGGAAGCTTATTAGGTATTATAATTATTGAGGGATAACGCCAATCTGTGGTTTCTATTTTTTAAATAATTATTTATTTTTATTATTTAAAAATAAAAAGTAATTGTATTTCTAAAATTTGTGACGTAGGCGGACCCCACACGGAATTGGTACTAATTTTATGTTTCTCTCTCCTCACCTTTTTAATAAATTAATATTAATTTATGTTTATTTTAATCCATTTTTTCTAAAAAATAGTAACAAGTGGATAAGTCATAAACTATTATTTTTTAGTTACATTTTTTAAAAAATAATAACTGCTCTAAAGATGTAATAAAATTTTAGTTTAATAAAATCATTAAATTCAAAATTCTTATTTAGTAGATACATAAATTTAAAATTAAAAAAATATATATATTAAACCCAAAATTAAAATTTTTAAAAGAATTACTAACTCCATTGGTATGAGGCCTAAAGCAAAGCTATGAGAGCTTATGTTCAAAGTGGACAATATCATATCATTGTGGAGAGTCGTGTTCGATGGTATCAGAGCCATGCCCTAAACTTAGGGCTTCTAAAGGAAAGGAGCCAAGCCCCCGTCTAACATGGTATCAGAGCCATGCCCTAAACTTAGGGCTTCTAAAGGAAAGGAGCCAAGCCCCTCCTCGAAGGCAGTAAAAAATGAGTAAGACTCCAAAGGGGTCGAGCCTCGATTAAGGGGAGGTGCACTTTGTTCGAGGAGAGGTGTTGGATGATGGAAGTCCCACATTGACTAATTTAGGGGAATGATCATGGGTTTATAAGTGAGGAATACTAACTCCATTGGTATGAGGCTTTAATTTTGCTCGCGGTAATTGTGACCTCTCGAGAGAATCGATGACTGCATAAGATGCACTTGCTAGTATTAGAACATCTAAGAATTCTTCTCAAATATCGCATAACAGGGAATGGAACGGGTTACCTACAAAAAAATGTTTAAAAAATATGCTTATAATTAAATAAAATAAAATGTGAAATTAAATAATTTCACAATTTAAAATGTGAAATATCTCCTTTTTATAACCTAGAGAAAGAGGAGCGGACTTATTGAGTCCAAGTCATGTGGAAGCCGTATGAAGTCGATGCGTCTCAACTCCTTCACATGTTCTTCCCGGCTTCCATCCTTCTTAAATCCACCCCATGTTGCCAGAATCGCCTCCTATTCCACTCCAGATTACATTTCGAACCAAGTTTTAACCGAAGATCACAATCCCCATTCAGAACTTCTGCAACTTTGCTTGCATCACTGCAGGCGAATCAAAGCCCACAACCTGTTCGATGAAAAGCCTGAACCAGTTCTTCGAGCATTGAGAACATCGAAGGTCATTCATTCGAAGAGTTTGAAGATTGGAGTTGGGCTCAATGGGTTACTGGGCAATGCAATTGTTGACCTCTATGTCAAATGCGGCAATGTGGATTATGCTCAGAAGCTATTTTCCCGGCTGGAGAAGAAGGATGTATTTTCCTGGAATTCAGTGCTTTCTATGTACTCTAAGCATGGGTTATTTGCAACTGTTGTTGAATCTTTTGTGTCTATGTGGAATGATGGGGTTCGGCCTAATGAGTTCACGTTTGCGATGGTATTATCTGCTTGTTCTAGGTTGCTGGATGTTAACTATGGTAGACAAGTGCATTGTAGTGTTCTTAAGATGGGGCTTGGGTTTAGTTCTTTTTGTCAAGGTGGGCTAATTGATATGTATGCCAAATGCCATGATTTAAGAGATGCTCGGTTGGTGTTTGATGGGGCACTTAATATGGATACTGTTTCATGGACAGCCTTGATTGCTGGGTATGTCCAAGATGGTTTACCTGAGGAGGCAGTCAAGGTGTTTGATAGAATGCAGACAGTTGGACTTGTACCTGATCAGATAGCGCTTGTAACTGTTATAAATGCTTATGTTGCTTTAGATAGGCTTGGTGATGCTCGTAAGTTGTTTGCCCAGTTGCCCAATCCTAATATTGTAGCTTGGAATGTGATGATTTCAGGGCATGCAAAGAGAGGATTTGCATTGGAAGCTATTTCGTTTTTTCTTGAATTGAAGAGAACTGGCCTAAAAGCCACTAGATCTACTATAGGAAGTGTTTTGAGTGCAATTGCTAGTTTATCGATGCTGAATTATGGCTTAATGGTTCATGCTCAGGTGATTAAGGAAGGGTTAAATGATAATGTGTATGTAGGAAGTGCATTGGTGAATATGTATGCCAAATGTGAAAAAATGGATGCTGCGAATGAAGTGTTCAATTCTTTAGAAGAGAGAAATATTGTCTTGTGGAATGCTATGCTTGCAGGTTTTGCGCAGAACGGGCTACCCCATGAAGTGATGGATTTGTTCTCATATATGAAACGGTATGGACCTCAGCCTGATGAGTTTACCTTCACTAGTATTTTCAGTGCATGTGCCTCCTTGCAGTATCTCGATTTCGGTCGTCAACTTCATAATGTTATGATCAAGAACAAGTTTATATCTAATCTGTTTGTTGCAAATGCGTTGGTAGACATGTATGCTAAATCTGGGGCTTTAAAGGACGCAAGAAAACAGTTTGAGTTGATGAAAATTCATGACAATGTTTCATGGAATGCAATAATTGTAGGATATGTTCAGGAAGAGTATAATGATGAAGCTTTCATCATGTTTCGAAGAATGGTTTCCAATGGGGCTCTTCCAGATGAGGTGTCTTTAGCTAGTATAGTGAGTGCTTGTGCTAATGTTCATGAGTTGAAACCAGGGCAACAATGTCACTGTCTCTTAGTTAAAGTTGGTTTAGATACAAGCATTTGTGCTGGAAGTTCCCTCATTGACATGTATGTCAAGTGCGGGGTTCTTTCGGCAGCTCGGGATGTCTTTTATTCTATGCCTTCTCGAAGTGTCGTCTCAGTAAACGCTCTGATTGCTGGCTACACTATGAACCATTTAGAGGAAGCTATTTATCTATTTCATGAGATGCAGATGGTTGGACTTAAACCTACGGAGGTCACATTTGCAGGGCTTTTAGATGGATGTGATGGAGCATCTTTGCTGAAACTAGGAAGGCAAGTTCACTGTGAAGTTATTAAGTGGGGTTTTCTATTAGGTAGGGAAATGGTGTGTGTGTCTCTCTTGTGCATGTATATGAACTCCCAAAGACTCTCCGACTCGGAAACACTCTTCTCTGAGTTGCAGTATCCAAAAAGTTTAGTTTTATGGACTGCTTTCATTTCAGGATGTGCACAAAACAATCACTATGAGAAGGCTTTGCTATTCTATCAACATATGCGATCCGAGAATATCTTACCGGACCAAGCAACGTTTGCGAGTGTTCTTCGAGCATGCTCTGGATTGTCTTCTCTACAAAACGGCCAAGAGATTCATTCCCTTATCTTCCATACGGGTTTTAACATGGATGAAATCACCTGTAGTTCTCTTATCGATATGTATGCAAAATGTGGTGATGTTGAAAGCTCTGTTAAAGTTTTTCATGAAATGCGTTGTAGAAACAGTGTCGTTTCTTGGAACTCCATGATAGTTGGACTTGCAAAGAATGGCTATTCAGAAGAAGCACTTGAAATTTTCAGGGAGATGGAGCAACAATCTATCATGCCTGATGATGTTACGTTCCTTGGTGTTCTTTCTGCCTGTAGCCATGCTGGAAGAGTGTCCGAAGGCCGAAAGATCTTCGACGTGATGGTTAGCCATTACAGGTTACAGCCAAGAGTTGATCATTTGGGATGTATGGTAGACATTCTTGGGAGATGGGGTTTCCTTAATGAAGCAGAGGATTTCATCAACAGACTCGGATGCAAAGCAGATCCGATGCTCTGGTCGACTTTGCTCGGAGCTTGCAGAAAGCATGGAGATGAAGTTAGGGGGAGGCGTGCGGCTGAGAAACTTATGGAACTGAAACCACAAAGTTCTTCACCCTATGTGCTGCTCTCTAGCATATACGCTGCATCAGAGAATTGGAAACAAGCTGACTCTTTAAGGAGGGAAATGAAATCGAAGGGAGTGAAAAAGTTGCCCGGATATAGCTGGATAGAGCCAGGAAGAAGCGTACGAGGCAGCTCGTATACGATTCAGGAGCCAAACTCGAACACAAGGACTTAGGTGTCATCCATACTAATGACTTATCAACTGAAGAAGGTGTGCAATTGGTAATGGAGAACCAAAGGAACTAAGCTGCCTATCAGTCACTCTTTTAAGGTAACAATCTTTTCAATGTCATCTTCTTTGATACTTGAATGATATGCAGATTTTCTTCTTGATCTAAAGAATAAGTCTCTAATTAATTCCTTATTTATGAGTCTGTAAATAGTAAATGCTTAGAAAAAATGGATTTAGATTCATGTAGGGGTGATCTTATTATCTATAAATAATCATTTGTTTACAACAATGACGGATAAAAATGCTTCTGTAGACTGTTGATTTGTAGTGGAAAATTAAAGTTTCAGTGATACGATCTATGAGTGTATATTTGGATGGTAAATTTTCTTTTTATTAACAAAAATAGTTTTATATTTAGATTTTCTTTTTGAATTTTTGAGGTTGAATTTTTTTTTTTTTTTTTTGGATGACCCAAATAACCCGTACAAGATTCACATCCCAATGAGGGTTGGGTTGGATTCTAAACTCTATTTTTGAATGGGTCGAGTTGATTTGACTAAAAAAAATCTCCGACCCATGAACTGCACCAAAATCTTCAATTGTCTAAAGATTTAACTGAACCTGTTTGTGGTTTGGATTGGGTAGCCCTAGTTGATCTAGTCATAGATTAGGTAGCCCTAGTTGATCAAGTCATGGATTGGGTAGCCCTAGTTATTAAGTCATCTACTAGACTTTTGCAAGTGAAAAAATTGCATTTTCTTTCTTCTTTTCAACTTAACTTTCATAAACCCTTTGCAACTTAACTTTCATAAACCCTAAACCTTAAACCCTAACCCTAAACCTTAAACCCTAACGGCCCAAATCCACCGCTACCAAATATTATCCTCTTTGGGCTTTCCCTTTCAGAGTTTCCCTCAAAGTTTTTAGAACGCGTCTACTAGGAGAAGTTTTCACACCCTTATAAAAAATATTTCGTTCTTCTCCCCAATCGATAGAGATCTTACAATCCTACCCCCCTTTGAGGCCGGCGTCCTCACTGACACTTGTTCCCTTCTTCGATCGCTGTGGGAGCCCCCAATCCACTCCCCTTCGATCCCCAACGTCCTTGTTGGCATACTGTCTTGTGTCCACCCCCTTTGGGGCTCAACCTCCTTGCTAGCACATCGCTCGATGTTTGGCTCTGATACCATTTGTAATAATCCAAACCCTCCACTAGCAAATATTGTTCTCCTTCAGCGTTCTCCAAGGTTTTTCCAAGGTTTTTAAAACGTATCTGTTAGGAAGAAGTTTCCACACCTTTATAAAAAACTTCCACGTTCTCCTCACTTAGATCTCACATCTTAAATTAAGATAAATGTATTGAACTGAGAAATCCAGATAATCAAATCTTTTTCCATGCTAATTCAAACCCAACTTTCAAAGAACTCAATAAGAAGAAACTGGTACAAATCAGATAATTCATATTATGAATTGCCCCACACTTGTGGGCTTGAATGTTAATTTATTTTCTTCTTTTCCATTTTCCAGGATGCATATGAAGTAAGAGTAATCTGTGTAGAAAACTTGTTTAATCTTCAATCGACGGGCGAGTTGAATTAGGCAGTCTCCGGCCACGAATAAAGGAACTAAACAGATGCAATGCTCTTGATGGCTGCGCGTAAGGTACCATATGAGCAGCGCCTCTTACGGTCGCAAACGTCAACAGATTTCCGTACTCGATCGCCCAACCTCCGACCTGTCCATGAACAGCCATGGCTTAAGATGGAACCAAAATTCAGAAGAACAAAAGACTGATGAAACCATTAGAATGCAGAAAGTACCTGCCCTTTGTGGAACCAAGTCCCATATGGGACCGTGATCTTGAATTTCATATCATGAGCGAGTTCACGGACGAGCGTTCGAGATCCCAACAAGGGTACGACAGAATCTTGATCCCCACTGCAATGGAAGATCAGGTCAACTAATACATCAACTAGATAACTACTCTGTTTCTTGCTTCTATTTTTTTAATACGAAACTAAGTTACCTGAAAACCCAAACGGGAATTCGATTTTCGATTATCCGTTTGAGCAATGGAAGTATGTCGATGTTACCATCCGTGTCGCTATAATTTATTAGACTGTCAATCAAGCTCACAAAATGTCAGGTTCCTGAAATGGATTTAGCAATGTATAGTGCTTGAACATGAGCAAAACTCTTGCTATTTAACAAAGAATGAGTACTTTTTCTATTCGAAATTGATCGGTTTTGCTTTTATAAAAGCTACTATTTCGCAGTATCACTTACGAACTGCACATCGACCAGCTGTAAGGTAATTTAGTTCGGTTAGCATGAAGCGCTTTCTGAACCTCTGGAAGGTTGAAGTAGAATCGTCTTTCCATGGTCATGCACACGTCGACCCCCAAGCTTATTTTAGTAGCCTGCAAAAGATTAGATCGAAACTTAGGCACTCAACTAGAACGAAATAGAAGAATAAAGTGAACGAAGATGTAGTCGATACCATTTTCTTCAACCGTAGCTCTTGCTCCACTATAGATGGATAGCACACGTCGAGGATGACGTCGTAATAGTTTATGTAATTGCCAACAATGTGGTTCGCTATGGATATGGCTTCATTGCACGAATGTGTCACATTGTGAGGACTCGAAAAAGTATAATCCTCGAAATCACATTCGTTCATGATGGTTAGACCGATTTCATCCGAAATCATCCCATGCGACCAATAAAACTCGTATGATGCTGGAACATCTCTATCGAGTTTCAATAGAGGGTTCCCGATCTAAAACGACAAACCCATTTGAACCGTAAATAAAAGTATAAAGAAAACAAACTGTATTATCAAATTACTATACTTCTTACAGCAACTCCTTTGATATTGAACTTGAAACTACTGGACTTTTCATTATGATCCAACAGAGCAATAGCCAACTGTGGTATGTAATGCCCTGTGCAATAAACGCGAAACTATTAACCGACATTCTTCCAAACTAAGCTACGAAAGAGAAATTCTCGATCCGAATCTGATTCCCTCTAATCTCCCTCAGGGTTTCTAAAACGTGTCTGTTATGGAGAAGTTTCCACACCCTTCTAAAGAATGTTTCGTTCTCCTCTCCAACCGATATGGGATCTCACAATCCACCTCCATTCGGGACCCAGACCGCCCAGTGTCTAGCTCTAATACCATTTGTAATAGTCCAACCCCACCGCTAGCAAATGTTGTCCAAACCCTAGAATGAACTACTAATCTCTCAAACTGACAACGAGCGAATCGATTCAAGAAATCAAGTTATACACTAAGGTATCAATAATCAAACTCGCTTATCACCGAAAAAGACAATTCGATCTCGTTCATGTTTAACAAACCTGCATAACTTTCACCCGTAAGATACAACGCTCTAGCTTTGAACAATGGAAACTTCTCGTACCAATTCATCATAAACATATGCATATCCCTGGCTGCGACGAACAGATAATTATACTCAACTTCTTAACTTATGAACCAAACATCCTAAATCATCTAAACCCGACATCGACGTAAACGATTTCCCTTACCAGCAGAGGCATCTCCACAGTCATAATCTGAACTTGTGTTTGAATATGACCATCCAACTCCAGCAGGAGATTCAACAAACAGAAGATTTGAAGCTTCAAATGATTCAAAATGAAACTCAGTTGCTTCAAATTTCAAACTAAATTGATAATGAAATCTCTCATACCTTTATTCCAAGACATGGGGTTTGTCCTAAGGCCTCTTCCATCCCCAGTGGGATAGAAAGGACCCAACTCTGTGAAAGCGCCTCCACCAACAGAAGAACAACCAGGCCCTGAATAGAATGATTCAACCACAAATTCTCTATGAACAGTCAACAAAAACAAGCATTACATGATTTGAAGAACAAAAAATGGATCAAAATGTGAATCGATTGAAGAAATTAAGAACATAAAATGATCAGAAACCTCCATTGAGCCATAGAGTGAGAGGTTTAATCTCTGGCTGCTGCTCTGCTTCAACGAAATAGTAGAACAAACTCCTCCCATTTTTGACATCCACATCGACATACCCAGCATACTGTTTGAACCCAACAGGCGGCTGACCGGGTAGCCGCAGCACCAGATCTTCACTAGGAAAACCCTCAACTCTGCCGCCGCCGCTACTCAGTAACCAGAAAAAACCAAGCACAAGCAAAACCCCATCAAAACCCCACAGACCCATTTGAGAAATCCACCGTTTCCCACAAAAATAAACAAACCCCTCTTCCTCCTTCAACGGATTTCAAAGGAATTTAAATTAGAATGCAGTTATTGGCGTTTTGAAAACCAAATTCTGTTTGAATGAGCACGTGAATCTCTGCCCACTTTAAAGAAAAAGGGGTGAAGTGGGAAGAAGTGGGGGCGAGGGAGGGGCAAAGCTATGTGCATGCGGGGCTTGAGAGGTAAGAAATGAATGATGAGAGTGAGAAAAGAAGCATTGGGAGCTGTGAATCAATAAATGGCATGAAATTATCCAATTCTACAGTATTTTTAGTCTAAATCTGCTCAAGAACTAGCAGCCAAGGCAGCAAATTATGGATTACTCTTCACGGGTTTTGTGCAAACAGTTTGTTTATTTTCCTGAAAGATTAGGAATTCATTCCGTTTCAAGTTTAGAAGAAGAAA
Organism: Cucurbita pepo subsp. pepo; assembly: GCF_002806865.2. Lineage (NCBI taxonomy): Eukaryota > Viridiplantae > Streptophyta > Magnoliopsida > Cucurbitales > Cucurbitaceae > Cucurbita > Cucurbita pepo. The sequence continues at coordinate 5,949,707 of NC_036643.1, forward strand.
TCTTGACGTAATGTGTTAGAACAAGGAGTTCATCTCTTGTGACAAAAGAAGTTATCTTTCAATAGAAAGATGATAAAAAAGGAGTATTAGGATTAAGCACACGTTGTAAAATTTATAATATTTTAGTACTAGAATTGTGATTTTGGTTAACCTATTCTTTTAAATTTTTCTTTTCGGTTGGGAAGAAAGGACATAGCTCAACTGTCTCGATCATATACTCCTGGGTGACCGATAGTGAAGTAGTACCGTGAGGGAAGGGTGAAAAGAACCCCCATCGGGGAGTGAAATAGAACATGAAACCGTAAGCTTCCAAGCAGTAGGAGGAGACCAAGACTCTGACCGCGTGCCTATTGAAGAATGAGCCGGCGACTCATAGGTAGTGGCTTGGTTAAGGGAACCCACCGGAGCCTTAGCGAAAGCGAGTCTTCATGGGGCAATTGTCACTGCTTATGGACCCGAACTTGGGTGATCTATCCATGACCAAGATGAAGCTTGGGTGAAACTAAGTGGAGGTCCGAACTGACTGATGTTGAAGAATGAGCAGTTGAGTTGTGGTTAGGGGTGAAATGTCACTCGAACCCAGAGCTAGCTGGTTCTCCCCGAAATGCGTTGAGGCGTAGCAGTTGACTGGACATCTAGGGGTAAAACACTCTTTCGCTGCAGGCCGCGAGAGTGATAAAAAGATAAGAAGTATACACACATAATAATATAAATTGGAGATATCTATTTTACCTGTGGGGTTGCGGTCTTAGAAGGGACCTGCCCGAAACAGGGAGGGATTCCTCGTTTAGACGGGAAATGAGGAACATTTTTTCCTTATTAATAAATGAGGCCAAAGACAAGATTATATTCTCGTCCATGTCCCATGCCCAGTTTCTTGCCTCGTCTCGTCTTGTCCCTGCCTCGTTTAATATAAATATATTTTCAACACATATATGATTTTTAGCTATATTACAAAAATAATTAATATTCGTTATAAACTATATTGTAATATTAAAATTTGAATTTTTTAGAAATGAGATGGGTTGAAATATATTGATTTATTAGTAAATTAAAAAAATTATATTGAAAAATGAAAACTTTAAAATAATTATTTTAAAATAATAATAATAAACAGAAGAAAAAATTATTGCAGAGAACTCGATCCTAGCAAAAATAAATGGAGAATTTTGCAAAATAAGTGATGGGGATAAAGACGGGACCTGCCCTACTCGGTGGCTATCAAGTGAGAGTAATTATGAGAGAGGTACACCACTTGAGTGACATTTGTGGTGGTAGTCTAACACCCCCATCAATATCATGAATTTCATACACATGTTGTAATTGGCTCGAACTTTTCAATATGTTGTGGTGGACACGTTGATGAAAGGTTGAAAGGGTTGTAAGTTACGAGTTTCTCGTTTATAAATTATTACACTTTGTTTAAAACGTAACTCTCGTGTGTTGGAATGATCTGAAATCGTTTCTGGCGTTGTGTTATCACGAAACAATTGACTTGAAGTTGAAAATCAATTAGTGAGAAGACTATTAAGAGATGGAAGCGTACAGATGTCACAACCGTACTAAAAAGATAATAAGTTGTGTGATCATCATGTACCGACATTAGAAGGTGATATATGAGTGGCTCCCTGACGTGCCTCATGAGGATGGAGAAAAATAAATATCATGATGCGATTGAAGAGAAGCTAAATCACAAGCAAGAATACACACTAATGTCATCAATGGTATTAGAGACATGCTTACCGGAGGTCAGATCGAGTCTCGGGCCATAACCTCAAAAGTTCGAGTTTCATCTGTGAGATTTGACAAGTGAATCTAGAGCTAAGTTTGTATAAGTGAGAGAAGTAAACTTGCCAAATTTGGACACCAATGAACCCTCTGAATTAACATATGACTCCTCACCAATTTTTCATGTTTGTGTGTATTACTGTGTAGGCAAGTGTTGTAATACGAGTGTTTTATGGTCTACCTTTGGAAATGAGTTTTCGAGGATAGTGTCAGGTGGCACGAGTGTGCCAATATTGCATCGCTTCTCTTGAGTTGGAAGCTGAATTATAGTATTGTATTACCTGGGAGGATTTGCACGTCAGCACCTCAATAGTCCTAAGTATAAAGTTAGCTCATAGATCGATTTTTAATATGTAGATGATGAAATGAGATGCGATACCGCATTTGAGCGTACGACATGTATGGCGGAATGAAACTTAAGGGTAAATTAGTCATATTGGGTCGAGAGAATAACATTTAAAGAGAAAAAAAAAAACTTTAATAACAAGCATTTTATGCCAGACTAAGCCCAGGCCCAGGCCCATTCACAGGCCCATTCACAGGCCCATTCCCCAGGCCCATGCCTAGGCCCAGGCCCATGCCTAGGCCCAGGCCAAGGCCCGTGGCTTCGTACCCGGAGCCCCATACGGCCATTGAATAGTAAAATGAGGAAATCAAATTAGGGTTTCTGCTTCGAACGCCTATATAATCACAGTAGCCGGTTTCCTTAGCAATTGTATCGCTGGGAATCATCATCATCTTCTTCTTCTTCTTCGTTTGAGAGTTCTGTGTTTGATTATGGAGTTTTTGATTTGTCAATTAGAGTAACAAGAAATGTATTGGCAATGAGGATTCTTTGAGATTGTCATGCACCACTCTGATGATGTTTAACATCAGTCTGTGATGATAAGTTTCTCTAAACCCATTGATCTGAGCCTCTTATTTCTCTGTATTCTCTCTGATCCTTTCTTTTTCTCTGTTTATGTTCAAATCTTGCCTTCATTATCTTCTTCTGTGGTGAATTGAATTTCGCTTTGATACTCTCTCTTTTTCTCTGTTTTATGTTCAAATCTTTCCTTCATCTTCTTGTTCTGTTGTCGAATTTGATGTTTGAGGAATTAGATTTTAATTTTGGAAGTTTAGGAGATGAAGTTAAGGAACCAAATGATGGGCGTCTTCTTCGGAAGACGCAACCATGATGCGGACCGAATAGCTTTTAGCTTGTGGATCAATTTTGGCATCTGATGGTTCCTTGTTTCATTATTATTGTGCGATTTGAACGCTTAACTTTTTGAATAAATTTACCTACTGGACATAGCCTTAGTTCTTCGTTCTACTCTTGAATTTTGGTTTATTTTTTCATTTCAGAAGATTCTGAATCAGTTTCCACAACTGATTTTAGTCGATTTCGTTTTGATGAATTAAAGTACTTTTTAATGGTTTTGGATGTTTCTGAAAAGATTGAAAATCGTCTGGTGCTACTTTGTTCATTAGTAAAAGGAATTAAACAGTAGTACTCTTCATTTTGGGTGTTTATCAGAATTTATCGAATGAAAAACATCCTTAAATATGTTCTTTGCCTAATTTTTTATTTTGCAGGATTTACTCCATATTTCCTTTTTATCAGCTTAGAGAATTTTTACTTATCAAAACGTTTAAGCAATTGTTTGCCCGAATTTAGTCATAAATATCCAGAACTGGACTCATAAACATGATCGTGGCTTGATTTTTTACTACTAAGCATTAGTAATTGATTATACCATCATAGATTTTTTTTTTTGACTAAATGAACGAAAATTTGATGCTAACCAATGAAAAATTGATTTCTTGATGTATTGGATGGTGAATTTATGTCTATGCTTATATGTTTTATAAGCTCTATGAAGATGAATGCAATGGAGGATGAAACCTTGGAGAAGATATGACATAAGAAAATGGTCGAAAATTATGTACACTAACATGAAAATACATTAAGGGAAAGAAGATTTAGGGTTTCAATATCTTTTATACCCATACCAACGAAGAAAATAAAGCCTTTGGCTTGGAAGTATTTAGGTGGACGATTCAGGTAACCTAATTTTGTAGTAATCTTACAATGGAAAGATTCAAGTGGGAGTCCTCTTATATAGGAAAGATCTCTGCGGTGTGATAAGGAGTCCTAGAAATGATCGATGGAAACTTCCTCCTTGGTCCGGTCCTGGAGCCAGAGAAAAGATCGATGGAAACTTCCTCCTTGGTCCGGTCCTGGAGCCAGAGAAAAGATCGATTGAGACTTCCTCCTTGGTCCGGTCCTGGAGCCAGAGAAAAGATCGATTGAGACTTCCTCCTTGGTCCGGTCCTGGAGCCAGAGAAAAGATCGATTGAGACTTCCTCCTTGGTCCGGTCCTGGAGCCAGAGAAAAGATCGATTGAGACTTCCTCCTTGGTCCGGTCCTGGAGCCAGAGAAAAGATCGATTGAGACTTCCTCCTTGGTCCGGTCCTGGAGCCAGAGAAAAGATCGATTGAGACTTCCTCCTTGGTCCGGTCCTGGAGCCAGAGAAAAGATCGATTGAGACTTCCTCCTTGGTCCGGTCCTGGAGCCAGAGAAAAGATCGATTGAGACTTCCTCCTTGGTCCGGTCCTGGAGTCAGAGAAAAGATTGATTGAGACTTCCTCCTTGGTCCGGTCCTGGAGTCTAAAAGATCGATTGAGACTTCCTCCTTGGTCTGGTCCTGGAGTCTAAAAGATCGATTGAGACTTCCTCCTTGGTCCGGTCCTGGAGTCAGAAAAGATCGATTGAGACTTCCTCCTTGGTCAGGTCTTGGAGTCAGAGAAAAGATCGATTGAGACTTCCTCCTTGGTCAGGTCTTGGAGTCAGAGAAAAGATCGATTGAGACTTCCTCCTTGGTCCGATCCTGGAGTCAGAGAAAAGATCGATTGAGACTTCCTCCTTGGTCCCACGAGGATCTCTATGTACTTGTTTAGTGCGGACAAAATCTTCAGGTCTGTGTACATGGGAGATTGGAGACAAGTTGTTTGAAAATGGGAGAGAATGTTACAATCATACTATGAATAAATTGAGTTATGATCCTCACATAGAGAAGGTTGAGTTATGATCCTCACATAGAGAAGGTTGAGTTATGATCCTCACATAGAGAAAAGTGTTGTTTAATTAGTCAGACAAGTGCCATGATGCTATTGAGGATAATGTATTATCTAACACATCAAATAGAGTGCATTCAAACCAAGCTGAGGCATAAGTAAGATAGAGGCAACGATATCAAACAAACTTGATAAGGGTCGGATATGGCCCTAAGCCTTAACCTCAATAGTTGGAGTTTCAGTATGGGTTTGAGCATATAGCTTTGTAGTTAAGTCTATGTATATAAAATATGAATATTCTCTAAATTTGGTGTTGATTGGACACCCGAGAAACGCTCCATGAGATTGTATGATCCAAAATCATATCTAATACCAAACCAAATATGAATCCTACCACCTCTAGGTCCTGTGGCCTAAGTGAAGTACTCTTTGGCACATACTTGTATCACAATGTGGACAAGTATTGCGAGATGAGCATATTAGACCATCATGGGTTTGTTGACATTGTGCTCTGCCCATGTGTTGGAGGTTGATATATGTCAGTACGGAAACTATAAATGACTTTAGAAGGAACAAGAGGGTTCATGTCTTGATAGAGCTTGGATGGATGTATGTTTGGGATGTCCCAACGATATGATGACACATGGAGTGATTCTCGATAAATATGTTCGAGTTAGCTATGATGACTGATGACATCCTAAAACTTAAGATTATATCACGATATGATCATGGATATCACAAGGAGAATCTGAGACACAATTGACTAATTAGATATGATATTTTGCATAAAAATTAGAATAATGTAATAGAAACCAAATTGAAAATATTGGCGTCGCCCAAACTCGAACTGGAGATCTTTAATGTGTTAGACTAACATGATAACCTACTACACCACGACACCATTGTTAGGACTAATTAGAGTTTATTTTTATGATTACGACTAATTAGATATGATATTTGCCCAAACTCGAACGGGAGATCTTTAATGTGTTAGACTGACGTGATAACCTACTACACCACGGCACCATTGTTTATTAAAAGAAAAAGATTAAAAAATTTGTCATAGAAACATTCGGGAAAGGTTTAATTTTCCTTAAAAAGAAAGATCATCTATTAATTAATAATAAATAAATAAACTTTGAATAGAATTCGACATAAATAAAACTAAGCTTATTATTTGAGATTATTTATTCCATTATTGAGTTATAAGTTAATAGGGTTTTTCTTAAGAAAAAAGATAAATATTGTTTATATTTGCTTTCTGTTCAATAATGGTGTCGTGGTGTAGTTGGTTATCACGTCAGTCTAACACACTGAAGGTCTCCGGTTCGAGTCCGGGCGACGCCATGTTTTACGATTTCTTTTGTTTATTTTTATTTTTCTCATTTGTTTAATCTAACGATCCTATTTTTCTAGTAACATAAAAGGTTGCAACTACATGCATGACATGTTATGTATACATGGAAATGTTCGGTTCTATGGCCTCCTCAGCATTGTCGTCATCTGTAGGGGGATATCTTACATTCACCTTAAAATAAGAGTGACACCCGACTTGAGTACTTTAATAAATACTAGTAAGTAATCCTACTGTTGGGGTTGAAAAATGCATACACAAGAAATCATGGTGGTAAGTAACCTTACGGTCGGGGTTAGAAAATGCATAACCAATCATGATGGAACCTATTTTTTCATAAAAATATTTCATGAGTTTGAACTCTACTTTCTAATCGGGCGAATATTGGATATGTAGTACTTCTCTGCACACGGCCTATGAACACACATGGACCCACCAGGCAGGCGTATACGTAACCCCTGAGCCTACTCTTTAGCTAGCACACATTTATACTGTCAAAAGTCACGGAGGAAAAGAAGTACGCATAGTATCATGGTGTGCATGATATTGTAATATGACATTATAATGTATGCATTCGTACTAATCATAATGGAGAAGTATCCCGATGCACGTGATATACAGAAATACATGAGATCCTAGCTTTAAATCATGTCATAAGATTATGTTTCAAGGCATAACTTCATTCTTTTTATGTCATAGCATTTCTATAAAACCTATATGCATATTACTTCCCATATTTTTCATGATTACATACCTAGCTTTCTAATGTCTTATAACCATAGATCAGTCATATTAACATAGTTTACATGTCCTGATACATAGAGCAGATAACATAGCATAATATATATATATATAAACATAAACATAATATAACATAGTACACGTCATACAATCATAAAACACGATATATGCAGGGGCCATAGGGCACATGTCGTTCGTACATCAATCAAGTCATCCAACCAAGCCAACAGGTCAATTACTTGGTTGAGCTAAGCCAAAGTCAGTACGCTCCCTTGATGTTAGAATTCTACTATAGGAATTGAGCTCTATTAACCTTAAACGTGTAATAAAAAAAGTCTATGAAAGGTTTAAATGAATTTTTTTACGTATAGAAAACATGTCATGCATGTAGTTTCAACCTTTTATGTTAATAGAAAAATAGGATCGTTAGATTAAACAAATGAGAAATAAAAATAAACAAAAGAAATCGTAAAACATGGCGTCGCCCGGACTCGAACCGGAGACCTTCAGTGTGTTAGACTGACGTGATAACCAACTACACCACGACACCATTTGTTAGGCACAGAGCAAATATAAATATTATTTATCTTTAATCTTAAGAAAAATCCTATAACTTATAACTCAATAATGGAGTAAATAATCTCAAATAATAAGCTTAGTTTTATTTATGTCGAATTCCATTGAAAGTTTATTTATTTATTTATTATTAATTAATAGGATGATCTCCTTTTTTAAGTCCCAAGCTACAATTTAAATAAATTTATTTTAAAGAAAGTCGTCTAATATGCTCGTCTCGTAATACTCGTCCACAATGTGATACAGGTATGTGCTAAAGAGTGAGGAACTTATAAAAGTGCGAAGAAAATAGAATGAAGATGAAAAATTTATCCGCTTTTGGAACGGTGAACTCGCAGGGAAGAGAGAGGTAGGAAACTCGTCACACAACTAGGACGTGGGTGTGTCAGGTTGAACGGTGCCACGTGTCACAAAAGGAGTGGGACCGAGCGTCTTTCGTTCTGTGATAATATGTGTCTCGGAGGTTTGACCTATTTAATCCGTTTGATTTAAAATTTGTGCCCACGTCCGACAACTCGAACTGACTCGGTGTGCACGAAAATCCAAGAAATGTTTTGCACACCTCCAAATTTGAACTCTCTCTCTCTCTCGACCTCGAAACAAAGAGCAAGTTTGTACGCGTCCATATTCACGCGTGTGAGTCCTTCTAGCGAGCATGATGGTGAGTTTTTGACCCATTTGACCTCCCGTTTGACTATTTTTTGTCTTGGTTTCCATACTAACTCTAATTCTACTTGAATTAGGACCTATTAGTGATTTTTTACGAAACTTGAAGCTTCCAACTAGCATAAAAGCAAGCTTGGGAGGGCGTACTTCATCTGATAAGTAACCAGACAGATTTTAGGCAAGCAATACTCGTAGGAATCGCTAGGTTTACTAGAGATCTAGAGTGCACCCCGAGGAGCTAGCTCTAAACTTTCTAGAAACGTTAAATGAGATTTGACAAGGTATGCTCGCATGCAAGCTCGTCCTAGCAATCTCTACAAGTATTGCTTGCCTAAAGTCCATGTGGTGCAGGGCGTGAGTTCAAATTTGGAGGTGTGCGAGAATTTTCTTGGTTTTTCCTATGCTGACACACTTCCGCCATAAGCGCAGGGCCCTCTGTCCCACACATCTATCCAGAAGCAAGTGTAGTTTACCGGTTCCACCGAATGCTCCTATCTCTCATCAAAGATCGGGTGAGTGTGCAGTTATGCTTCGGATGCTTCGCATGGCCTATGCAGATTCGGTTCAGGTCGATGGACATGGGCATAGATTTTGGATCAAACAGGTCGGACCTTCCAGGCGCGTATTATAACTAGACGACACACGCGATCCCCCTCTCTTTATAGTCCTTCATCCCCTCCTATCTCCTCTAGTATGTCCTTAACACTAGCAACACCTACCAAACAATAGTAGTACAATTGTCAAGTCAAGCCTATGTCTGATAGCGTAGTGCATCCAGGTGACCCGATACTTTACCCAATGCAGTAATAGCTATCTTGAGAGGGGGCGTGGAACCACGCAAGTAGGCGTAATAGTTGGAAAGCACTCAAGGGTCGCTCCCCTCAAACTAGGGTGACTATATGGTCTTGTGGGAGAGTTTGCTAGCTAACCCCATGAATAATTATACTATCCCGCTAGATGATTATGAGGTAGCACCTCAACCTAGGAGGTCAGCCAATCAAAGCAAACTACAGTCAAAGAACAAAAATGTTGGAAAACTTGTACAGACCCCTAAGGATAAGATTCATACTAGAGATATGATCGAATATTTGAGGCCTCCCCAGATAGCTATAGAGACTAGGCTAAAACTTCATAGAACCTAAAGTAAAGTCCATGGGTACCTACTAGACTAAGCATTATTTTATACTAAGGTTACTTTTGGAGTATTTTTATACTCACCCATTTGCTCTTTCTTTTCCCGATGTTGTTTGCAGGTTGCAGGTGGAGGTGGAGTGTTTGAAAGCTATGTAATCACAGGGGGAGTCGCGTTTTGAACCATTAGTTCATTTTTTTATATTTATTTTGGGTCTTTGTATTCGTTTTGTAACTGTATCCTATGCTCGTTTCTCCATTCGTTTTGTTTGTGGTGTTGTTTGCTTAATTATTTGACTGTGTTTTTATATTTTAGGATCACGACAGTTTTAATCTTCAAAATGTTCGTGCTAAAACAACAAACATAGACGACTATTTATAGCATTGAATATAAACTTTACCGTCACCTATGATTAATTGAAAGATGTAAATTTGGGTGTTTTTGGAAGACCCAAACCCAGGCAAAAAGTTTCATGCATTCCAAGTAGTACCTTGAAACCTTAGATTTAATTATGCTCGTAATATGCATGAAATTATGATATAAGAAGCATATCATAGAAATTTGAGCATGGAATAAGTTGATTTGATGTATATAAGAGCACGTTAAATGCTATAATTCATATTTATCGAGGAATGAACTGTTGAGTTATGATTTGATCGAAATTGAGACCATGCCTTTAGTACGATAAGAAACATATTATAAATGTTTAGACATAAAAAGAGCTGAGATGATACATGTAGAATGCAATTATGCATGTTTACTAAACGCATACCCAGTATCTTCTGAACTGAAATTTAGGACTAGGTAACCATGTTTAGATCACTATGTTATGTCTTTCTTCCATAGATTTATGATGTATGCAGTTATATGGGGACGATTAGAGGTTTGCCAACTAACCTCTTGCCATGAACCTGACTCGATTGTCAATGGTCTGGATAACCATAGAACTGGCTTATGATATTTTATGACTTATGACTATACTCGGTGGGGAATATTGTGAAGTTTGCCAGTTAACTTCCTGTAGTGAGCCTGTCACGAGCGATAGGGGTCCACAGCTGTACCTTACGAGTTGGTTATGATTATTGTTCATGCATGTGAGTTATGCGGTTGAGACAGTAGGGGTTTGCCAATACTAGCTCCTCATCGTAAACTTGACTCAATTGTCAAGGGTCCGGATAACTATAGAACTGACCTATAATGCTTTATGATGTATAATTTGTGCCATGTGGAGACTATTAGGAAGTTGTAAGTTAGCTTTCTTTTGGTGAACCTGCTACAAGCAAAAGGGGTCCACAATTACACCTTAGTGTTGATCAAGTTTTAGCATGCATGAACCCTATGGATTAATATCGAAGTCGCGCCTCAAGAACTTAGAGATATGATTATGATGACAAGAGACTAGCACTAAGAGAACTAGAGAACTTAAGAATATTTTGAGGACTGGATGTCCAGATAGGACCAAGAATCAAGAGAAAATAGAACCTATGAAGAGCCTATACGGAGAACGAATCTCCAAAAGAGAATAAAATACTGAACGTATGAATAAGATCAACACAACTTAATATCGAACTATGGACTACCAACAAGCTGCTTATTGAGTAAATTTTATATACTCAACCCTAATACTTCAATTTTTTTTTCAAGGACAGCTTGAAGTAGCGATCGAAATGGAGGCACACGTGGGCTATTGGATATAGAGAATCATCACACTTGAATCCGTAGTTCCTTCGTACTTACCTAAATTGACATTTGCTATGATTACTTTAAAACGTTAGTTTCGTAAAATTGAATTTTGTATTTGTTAGATTATTAAAGTTTAATTTTATATAAAAAATTGTATTTCGTACGTCAATAACTTGTTAGATACAAAATTAAAAGTTTAAATATTAAGATATTTATTAAATACTAGGTAAGGTACAAAATTTTGAAATTTCAAAAATATATTAAAATTAATGATACAAATTTAAAAATTTAAAGATACGATGGAATTAAACGGTATATAATTTGGAAGCTAAATTTAAAAAAAAAACTGTAAATATACATTTACGAATCACTTTTTAGAGAACCAACGTTCAAAAATTAATAAATAAGTGTTTTCAGATCAATTTTTATGGCATTTGAGTAAAAGAGGGTATGCGCATGAATCGAGACAACATTCGAATACGAGCTATCTTGAAGATAGAATGACTAAGAAAGGTTTAAACAACTTCTAGGCATGGGTCGTTACAAATGTGTGATGTCCCACATTGGTCGGGGAGGAGAACAAACCACCATTTATAAGGGTGTGGAAACCTTCCCCTAGTAGACGCGTTTTAAAACTTTGAGGGGAAGCCTAAAGAGGACAATATCTACTAGCGGTGGGCCTGGGTCGTTACAAAATGGTATCACAGCGATACCTCTCCTACTAACATGACCATGTAGTAGAGGATGCATAGAAATGTCGAGGCCATCAGGGATCAAATTTAAATTCCAAATCCTGAGCACGGGCCATCAGGGATTGAATCCAAATTCAAATCTCTAATCTCTTAGTTGAAATAGTTCGACCCCACTTTGAAAAGTAATTATCCTATGAGACTTTTCAACAAATATTTTGTCGATTCCCTCACATGGGCTGCCAAAATTCTTCGAAAAATAGTTCGACTCCACTTTGAAATGTAATTATCATATGAGACTTTTCAACAAATCAATATGACGTTGTCAATGACATCAAAACTTATCAACTAAGAGATGATGCATAGAAATGTTCGACCCTACCTCTCCTAGTAACGTGACCATGTAGTAGAGGATGCATAGAAATGTCAAGGCCATCAGGGATCAAATCCAAATTCCGAATCCTAAGCATGGGCCATCAGTGATCGAATCCAAATTCAAATCTCTAATCTCTTAGTTGAAAATATTTTCTCGATTTCCTCACATGGGCTGCTAAAATCCTACGAAATATAGTTCGACCCCACATCGAAAAGTAAGGAAACTTTTCAACAAATCAATATGACGTTGTCAATGAGATCGAAACTTATTGGCCATATCAACTTTTCTTCATCGACTCATTTATCACACAAACAAACCAAAACACAAACACCTCTCATTTCCACTACATAATATGCTTCTTCACCAATTGGGTCTACCACCAAACCAATGGCTTCCCCTGCAACTAAACAAGATCCTTATCGATGGCTATTGAACGGGGACGTAGAGAAGAACACCACATGGAGATTTGGAGCTCCTCCGAACTACGAAGGCGTTAACAAGCTCTTCGAGGAAGGACGAACTAAGGTAATCCCTCGCTTATACCTTTCGATATCGAGCGGTTTTCTATTGATATCTATTTTAGTTTTGACACTCTAAATTATCAAGATTTGGCCTCCTGGATCACTGGAGGAAGAGGTCCAAAACTTGGTCAAGAATTGGGAAGTGGAGAATATCAACAAAGTAAAGCAAGAGGACTACAAAATAATGGATCCCAACAAAGTAACTTTCAGTCTAAATGGAAGGAAGCCCATCACTCTGGAGGACAAAAGAAAGCTAGGGGGAGGGTACAATGCTGCACTTCAAACCTCTCTTCCTGCAGAGTACAGATTATACGACCCGAAACACGAAACAGCAGAGACATCTAATAAGCTTTTCACGACAACTTTTCCACGTGGGTTTGCTCTCGAGATCGTCCAGGTTTACTCGGGGCCACCGTTGATTGTGTATAAGTTTAGGCATTGGGCTTACATGGAGGGTCCTTATAAAGGATATGCTCCTACAGGTGAATTGGTTGAGTTGTATGGCATTGGGATCTTTGAGGTAAAAATCAAACAATGATTCATGTTTCATCATAATACTAAACAGTCAAGTGTTCATATTCAATTCTGATTTTTACAGTTGGATGAGAATAAGAAGATAGTGAAGGTGGAGCAGTTTTATGATCCTACTCAGTTGCTTGGACCTCTTGTGAAGGGTCCTAAGATGGATGATTCTGCAGAGAAGGGGAAGGAACTCTCGAGTTGCCCGATGCTCGAGAACTTGGAATGATATGGGAAACCCAATGCTTTGTTTTATGGTTTAAACTAAAATAAACCGACGCGTTTCAAATCTCTGTCACTGGTTGTATCACCTATTATGTCAAATCAATTGACTTTTGTCTAATAAACACGATATGGAGCTTGTTGCCTATTTATGTCTTATTCAATTGTTATAGTGTGAGATCCAACATCGGTTTGGGGAAGAATGAAACACCTTTTATAAAGATGTGGAAACCTCACTAGCAGACGCGTTTTAGAAATCTTGAGGGAAAACCCGAAAAGGAAAGTCTAAAGAGGACAATATCTGCTAGTGGTGGGCCTAGGCGATTACAAATGGTATTAGAGCCAGACACCGGCCGATATACCAGCAAGGAGGCTGAGCCCCGAAGGGGGGTGGACATGAGGTGATGTGCCAGTAAGGACGCTATGCCCCGAAGGGAGGTGGATTTGGTGAGGCTCCCACATCGATTGGAGAAAGGAACGAGTGTCAGCGAGGACGCTAGGCCTTGAAGGGGGTGAATTGTGAGATCCCATGGGGGAGACTGAAACACCCTTTATATATAAGTGTGTGGAAACCTCTCCCTAGCAGACGCGCTTTAAACCTTGAGGGAAAGCTTGAAAGGGAAAGCTCAAAGAGGACAATATCTACTAGCGGTGGGCTTAGGCTGTTACAAATGATATTAGAGCCAGACACCGGCCGATGTGCCAGCAAAGAGGCTGAGCCCCGAAGGTGGGTGAACATGAGGTGATGTGCCAGTAAGGACGCTATGCCCCGAAGGGGGGTGGATTTGGTGAGGGTCCCAAATCGATGGGAGAAAGGAACGAGTGCAAACGAGGACGCTGGGCCCTGAAGGAGGTGGGTTATGAGATCCCACATTGGTTTGGGAAAAGAACGAAACACCCTTTGTAAGAGTGTGGAAACCTCACCCTAGCAGACACGTTTTAAAAACTTTAAGGGGGAAGTCCAAAAGGAAAAGCCCAAAGAGGACAATATCTGCTAGCGGTGCTTTGAAGATCTACCTTTCTCATTCTTTGTATTCTCTCTGTGCATACCTAAAGTCATCCATACAAGACCTTTAGTCAATGTTCATCTGGATTGAGTGTGTGCGTTATTGTGCGATCCTAACAATAATGACGTTAATTACTTAGACTACATAAAGCTATAAATAGAAAATGATATAATACCAAATAAGAACGCATAGCAATAGGGAAGATGTGGAAGGTTCTTACAATGATAGCAGTATATGTAAACACTATATGCTACAAAATGTTGTGTGTGAAGACATCCATTAGAATAGAATGCTGTGTGTATTGCCATTAAGAATGTTAGATCTAACCTCATGAGTCCGCAGTACAAGACTCACTTAGTCCACGGCAGGGATCCAGGATAAGGACCTGGTCTGCAATATCTGAAAAGGCCAGCAATCTCAGGGCACCCGTTCGGATAAGGTATCGACCGATGAAAAGGGTCTCTTCCGAGCTTTTTGCGGTAGAGGGAACCTTGACATCCGAAGGGGTCGTCTTGGAACTGAGCTCGTACCAATGCTTCGCCCTTTAGAGCAGCGTCTTTCGATGTCATTGAAGCTGGTGTGCCAGCATAGAAGAACCTTGATTTTGGAAAGTTAATGGCAGATCTATGGAGATTTGCAAATCTCTTCTCTTTAAAATCGTAGCTTACCACCTGAAAACGAAGCTACTGAACGATTATCGTAACAAATTAACATCGAAAACGAGCTAAACAAAAAGCTGATGTAATTATCATTGTTCTTCATTTAGGAAGATCTTGATCATACTGATATAACCCATATATCCCTTACTGGTACTCTCAGAGTACCCAAACCAAACCCCGTAACAACACTGTAACAGTCCAAGCCCACCACTAGCCGATATTGTCCTCTTTGGGTTTTCCCTCAAGGTTTTTAAAACGAGTCTTTTAGAGTTACGCAGAGAAATTGGTACTCATCCATGGTCTAAGGCGCCAGACTCAAGTTCTAGTCTTCTTTGGGCTTTCCCCTTCGGGTTTCCTCTCAAGGTTTTATTAAAATGCGTTTGCTAGGGAGAGATTTCCACACCCTTATAAACAATACTTCGATCTCCTCCCCAACCGATGTGGGGTCTCACAATCCACCCCTCCTTCTAGGCTCAGTGTCCTCGCTGGCACTCGTTTCCTTTTCTAATCGATGTGAGACCCCCAATCCACACTCCTTTTGAGGCCTAGTGTCCATGCTGGCACACCACCTTGTGTCCACCCCCTTTCGGGGCTCAGCCTCCTTGCTGACACATTGCCCGGTGTCTAACTCTCATACCATTTGTAACAACCCAAGTTCACCTCTAGCAAATGTTGTCCTCTTTGGGCTTTTCCCTCAAGATTTTTAAAACACATATGCTAGAAAGAGGTTTCCACACCCTTATAAAGAATACTTCGTTCTCCTCCCCACTGATGTGAGATCTCAAAATCCACCCCTTTTTGGGCCCAGCATCCTCGCTGGCACACGTTCCCTTCTCCAATCAATGTGGGACCCCCAATCCACACCCCTTCGAGGCCCAGCATCCTTGCTGACCCACCGCCTCATGTCCACCCCCTTCGGGGCTTAGCCTCCTCGCTGACACATCGCCCAGTGTCTGGCTCTGATACCATTTGCAACATCCCAAGTCCACCGCTAGCAGATATTTAAAACACGTATGCTAAGGAGAGGTTTCCATACCCTTATAAAGAATGATTCGTTCTCCTCCCCAACTAATACGAGATCTCACGTTATTACTTCAAGCAATAACACTAATACTTAATCCATCAATTATTCATAATCATGTAGCATTTTCATGAACTATATGTAATCACACAAACAAGTGTCACAACAAGATGAATAATCCTCTCCTCTCTACCTAGATCAACTGCTAGCAACTTCTCCTCATGTCTCAAAGCCTTGTGTATACATCTCTACATTCTTCAAGTAAAACGACTTACAGTAATGTTTCGAGGATACTCTCCGGTTAGCTCCCGAAACCGACAAATGCTGAACAAAAGATTCTCAAAGCTATCCCTGGCATGCTCCTCTGTGAGTGCTCTTGATCTCACATTCTCTTTATTACCTAAACATTACAACAATTTATAAGATAATCATGTATCACAATCATATTACAATCCATTCTAGATTTAAGAAACGCATTACCAAACCATGATTTTGATTCAGCAACAGCCCAATAACTCTGTGCTTCACTTCGAGGGCCAGCATTTTTTCTAGTCTCTCCACCACTAAACAGCAACAAAGCCGCATCATCCATCGCTGCTATCTCAATCCCTTCTTTAATATGAGAAACAAACGTAGCAGCTTGGCCTGGATGCTTCTGATACGATTCCAAAACCCATGAATCTTCCTTCTCAACTTTCTCACAGCTACTACTTGCATAAACAGAGTGACCAGCAACCATTACAAGATTTCGAAGCTTTGGAAATGGGAATCTCTCAGAATTTAAATTCAATTTCCCGTAATAATTCGTCATCCGATAATGATTTTCATACATAGACAAGATCATGAGAAGTGTTACCCCAATTGATAAACAGATGAACAAAACTATAACAGGATGCAGCTTGTAATAGTAATGGATACGATTTCCAATAGATTTGAACATTCTCACAAGATAGATTGGGGGATTTTTGGGCTTTCGAATTCTTTTTAGGGTTCCTCCTGATTCTAAATCGAAGTCGCCTCCTCTTGGATATGCATTGAAGGACTTGGGATTTGAAGACCCATATGAAATTTTGCGCATGATATGAACAATCCAGGAGATGGGTATCGATTTGGGATTGAATTAAACATACCCAAATGGCAAAAACTGAAGGTTGATTCAATCAAGGAGGGATCCCTTCAGTAATCATTAAAATGAATGGATTTTGAGACGAACGGATGAAGAAATTACGAGATCTACGTATAAGAATGTCCAGAAATCCATATAGAACAAATAAATATAGAGTTTGAAGGTAAGAACAGGGGAGTCAAACAAAACAGAAGATCAAATTTCGCACCTGCTCCTCGGCGTGGGAAAGAAATGACAAGTTTGAAAATCTCAGCAAAATTTTAAGATGAGTGACGACTCACACCACGGCACCTCACGGTATAGAAATTTCTACAGCCATCGGCCCGTTGGTATTTATATTATCTTTCATTTAATTCCCACCTTCTTTTAGCCCGGACCAACCCAACCCAAACTATAAAGGTTGGGTCTGGTTGGATTAACATATTTCGTACCCTAAACGAAATATGACTGAGTTAAAAACCTCATTTCGAGCATCTAAGAGTTTTTGGTTGTACAACACATGTCAAGACTATAAGGCCACATGTCAAAAAAACTTGACGATAGAAACCAAAAGATAGTGTATTTTGACATAAGACGAACCTCGAGAATATTTGCTAAAACCACCCGGCTAATTTAAATAGTTTGGAATTTTTTTCTATTTATAATCATTTAGAGAATCGAATAAATTATAAAGAATATGGAAATACGTGAGATGAAGGAGTGGAAACAAGATATTTATCTATAATAATAAGGCAAATATGATACCTATGTTAAGCTAGGCAAATATCAAGATATTTGCCTATAATAAAAGAATAAATATATATATATATGTGGTAAACTATAATTCAGTATTAAATATCTTTAATATTCGGGCAAGTTGAGCATTGGATTTTAACGAACATGAAGCTTGAATCGGAAAAATTCAAAAAGAGGTTGAGAAACACTTTTCGGGAAGATGTCAACAACTTGGTTCGGAGATGTCTGGTTGGGCGACATAGTGTTTTCTTGGCCATGAAAATTGCAGCGGCAATGCTACCTTGGCTCTGACGAGAATATGTCTACTCCACAAAGTAGGAGGAAAAACCGAGAGGAAGAAGGAGAAGAGAGAGAGAGGGTCATTGGAAGGGCCTTTGTCAAGTCCCGAACAGAACAAAAAAGCAGAGAGAGAATGAATAATCCCCCTGCGAATTACTGCAAATCGAACCTTGGAAGATATAGAAATTGTAGTTTAAAATAGAATAGGAATGAAACTAGAGAAAGAGAGTAGAGAGTACGGAAATGGAGAAATAATCGGGAAGAAATGACGGATAAAAGAGAAAGTCATAAAGAAGACGCCAACGGGAGATTGATAGAGTAAGATTAGAGAAAAGAGAACCATCAGCAGAGAAATAACCATGAGTTGTGAGCTATAGAGATGCAAGTTAGAGACTTCAAAATTAGGACGATGACTCTATTATGATAAAAGGGCAAGAGAAAGGTAGAAGAGGGTAGAAACTGAGAAGGCGAACTCTATGGTGTATTATAGACGAAGAAAGAAAGAGAGGGGCGAAGATGGAGTGTGGTCTGCGCCTTGTGAACTCGTTTGCTATCAAACAAATTGTTAAGGATATTTAGTAATAAATTATTGTTTACCATGTATATCATATTTGACATTTTATTATAAGGCAAATATCTATATTTGCCTTATTACCACATGTATCTTTCCCTTTATTGTTATTTCTATTTATTACTATTTCCATATACTTGTAATTTATTTGATTATAAATAAGATAACTTTCACACCATTTAGGTGGGGTGAATTAATCAAACATTTTCACAAATGAGCATGAGTAAGAATATGTCAAGCATATTTTAACTCACTAATAAACAGACTATCAAGAGTGGGTAAAGAGCTACAATGATAGATCCAGAGACAACAATTCTGTTCATAGCACCACCATTACTAGGAGTGGAGGGCCGATGACGGAATAGTAAGTGAAGTTGGTGGAGAAGTAGCCGACGCCATATCAGGTGGTGAAGTTCTAATGGACAGAGAAGGTGTTGAAGCCGGAAGGATCGCTACAGTGGGCGAAGGAGCCGATTTTGGCGAGGAGGCCGACGACGACTTGGTTGACGAAGAGGCCAGTGCGGTGCCTGGATTCTGAAGGTAAATCTCTGCAGAAGATTGATGGGCTTATCGAGATTTTGTATATTTTCGATGAGAATCCTGAGGTTAGGGTTTTTGTGAATGAAGGGTGGAACCGAAGAGTAATCAATCGGCTCCACCTGTGGCAGTCATGGAGACTTTCCCTGCGGCGTCAAAGTCAATAGTGGTGGTGGAGAAGATGATGAGTAAAGGATTCATAAGCCATTGAAAAGAAAGAATCGGGGTTAAACCAAAAGAGCTCTGATACCATGAGAATATTTGCTAAAACCACCCCATCTAAATGGTGTGAAAATTCTCTATTTATAATCCTGTACAGAATCAAATAAATTACAAAGAAGACAAATATGATACCTATGTAAGTCATAATAGAAGACAAATATCTAGATATTTGTCCATAATAAAATATAAAATATAATAGATATAGTAAACTATAATTCAATACTAGATATCCTTAACAAGACCAAAGAGCACCGAATGTGTGATCCTAGACGCAAAGTTCATGTTAGCAAAGATGTCATGTTTAAAGAAGTGGGATTAGTGCAATGTCGACAACAATAAACATACTATTACAGAGTTCATAGCTCTAGAAGACAAGGGAGACGCCATAGACCTAGAAATTGCAACGACATCGACACCAACAAATCCACACATGCCATCACTAATGACACCGAAAATGCGTGACGAGTTCTCCAAAACAAGGGAGCTCAAGTGAGAGTAGAGGATCCACAACGGATAGTAAACCAAAGAAATTTCGTTCTCTCACTAAAATTTATGTAAATACTCTTGAAGAAGAGTTGGATCCCGACGAAGTAGTGTTGCTCGCTGCCGAAAAGCCGACAACTTATCATGAGGTACCATTTGAGATGGTGAGGCAGGAGGTCATGCAAAACAAGCTTGAAGTCATCCAGAAGAACAAGACATGGGCACTCACCGACTTACCATTCGATCACAAGTCCATCTATTTGAAGTGGGTAGTTAAGCTACAGAAGGATAGCGAAGGGGACATCATCAAGCACAAAGTAAAGGTTAAATTTGTATAGATGCAGGAGTTGCTCAGAGTGAAGAATCTCGAGCAAGGTCAAGCTTACGGGGGATGTAACGAATCAGATAAAAAAAAAAAACAGAAGTCGTCGGCAGGACCGAAAACTCCAGCGAACGCTGGAGTTTTCGTTCGCACAAGACCCACAAAGGCGCCCGACGTCTGGGTCACCACGGAAACCCGATCCCGACCTTTAGCCACCCCAAGACACCTGTAGAGAAGAAAAAAAAAGTGAAAACGAGAAAGATAGAGAAAATCCGACGAAGCTCCGGCAAGGCCAAACCCTACGAAATCGACGTCAAAACCTCCATTTTACGTGACAAAAGTAATCCTAGAGCCTTTTACACACATCAGGGGTAGATTTAGACGAGTTCTACATGTTGTACACCGTCGGGCAAGGGAGACAAAACGTCGAATTTCCGAACCCTCTCAGATCTGGGAGTGTGAGGCCTTTACGAACCAAACAAACACAAAAAACGGAATTAGGGGGGAGAAGGAGACTCGGAAACGGAGAAAAAAGAGGGAAAATGGACGTTGAAACGACGTTATCGAGGAGAGAGAGAGGTCGCCGGAAAAACGTGTGCAACCAGGCGAAGAAGACAAAGTCCGACCCGAGGGTCGGACTCCCGCGACCCGAACCGAGTCCAACCACCACAAGCCTAGTCTAACACCCGACGACTCCCGCGGTCCAGTCGCCTCAGCCCAAACTAGAAAGCCAGTTACGGCCTAACCCATCATCCACGACCCGAGAGCAAAAACCCAACTGACTCGAGACCCACAAGCCCAGTCCAACACCCAACGCTCACAGCCCAGCCCACCTACACGTTTTTTCTCTTCAGTCCGGGCCGGCCAATCACCAGCGGTCAACCCAGGCCCGTGATCACAACCGAAAACCCGCGTGTAACCCGACAACCCGCGCCTCGACTCGGGACTGTTGTTCATGCGTCGACCTTTGGTTGTGCCACGTGGCACGTCTGTAGCCCGACACCCCTCGGCTTCGGCGGCTTAATCGGCTCGAAAAACCTGTTTCTGACCCGTTTGTCACAGTTCCAACCCTCCCGGACTTAGTTTTGACCCTGTTTAAGGTAAAATAGATCATTCTAAAGTCGTATTTCACAAATTTAAGTTGGAAATTAATTATGTTTGTGAAATACTAACAAAGGTGTCGATTGATCCAATAGGAACCAACCACCAACGGAAGCGTAGGATGTTTACAAGGAGCTAGGAGCTTACTTTTATATTTTAGGGAGTACTTCAGCTAAGGCCTACCAAGTAAGTGGCTCACCCGTCTTAGGTTACGCGTTATTTGTTGTATGTTGGCACGTGCCCATGGATTCGCACGTGTCATTAAATTGTATGCTAGACTGTTATGCTTAAATACGTAATCATGTGAATGTGAATGTATGCTGTTTAGTCTGATGTGATATGTAGTGCTCATGACGTTTATGATGTTCTTGAATGATTATGGCATGATTGTGTGAAATATTTGAATGTAAACAGCATGAAATGTATGATATGAAATACGGTAAACTGCCTGGAAATATAACCCTGATAGAAATATGTATGATACGTAAACTGAAAATGAGAAATGACATGTAAGCATGAAACATGACAGTGGGGTTATATTCATTAATGACTAATGTAGAAGTAATGGGGACCTCATGCATTATGTGTGCTCATGCATTTGGGGGGATACCCCTATCCCATCACGAGGGTACGGACGTGTACATCCAATGGCATGACAACGATCGTTATGCTTTGCATAGTGCTACCGTGACGGTTACTAGTTCTAGCGGGTGTCCGGCCTAAGGGGCTCTCAGAGTATGCCCACCAGACAAGGAAAGTGGCCCAGCGGTGTGCGAACTAGCTGGTGAGCCCATACTCGCATGTATGGGCTGTGTGTAGTGTATATGGTACACGTCCAAAATTACTCGTTAGGACAGCACCGTAGGGAAAACGGAATGAAAGATAGATCCCATCATCTCATTGCATGTGACTGTTGCATAACCCCGATAGGGGGTCACTTACTGAGTATTCTAGAAATACTCAAGCCTCGTGCTACTTTACTTTTTCAGATAAGGGCAAGGCACCCATGTGAGATCGACGGCAGCATCGTATACCCCGGGACCGTGACACATACATAGGGTAGTTGTTTTCCATTTCGTAGTATAAGCTAGTATAGGTTGAATTTGGTTTGCATCATTAGTATAGGTTAGTATAGGTTGAATTTTAATCGCATAATAAACCATAGGGTAGTATAAGACAATTATTTCCGTATGGTTCTTTTTCCTTTCTTTCCCTTGTTTTTTTTTTTTTTTTTTCACGAGGTAATAAAAGGCTTGCATTTATTATAAGAGCCAACTTAATGTAAATTTCGCATTTCAAGGTATACTAATGACCTTAGATTAAATAGATAAAATTTAGGGTCGTTACAGGTGAGGTTGTTAGTCAATAAACTTGACTTAACTTTTTGTATGAATTAGTAACTTGTGAAGCAAGTTCCCGGAAGTTGTTCAGTGTTTTCTCCCAATAAACAGTCATCAGATGTACACTTTACATTTCACAACAAAAATTGAAAAGCATAGTACTCAAAGTACATTAGAACAAAGAATTTCTCCCCACAAGTTAATGTGTTTCTTTCTGCTTCAGTTATTCGTTTTGGTGTTCTTCGATCGAGGATCAAAACCTACAAAGGAGAGGAAAGGGAAGGGAGGTGCGATAGCGTACAATAATGTGTGTGTGAGAACTATGTAAGACGATGTTGGGACGAACACAAAGGGAGGAAACGTTGAAGGTCGACGATCGGTAGAAAGAGAACGGGGAGGAGGAGAGGCTACATTGCAACGGTGTGACAAACAACAAAAATGGACTAAATCTACTTTAAATGGTCGGCTAGTCCATCAGCAATGATTGCCATGAACACAAGACGACATTCAACAAGATCATTAAAGCATGGAAAATAACG
This sequence comes from Cucurbita pepo subsp. pepo, assembly GCF_002806865.2. Lineage (NCBI taxonomy): Eukaryota > Viridiplantae > Streptophyta > Magnoliopsida > Cucurbitales > Cucurbitaceae > Cucurbita > Cucurbita pepo. The sequence goes on from NC_036643.1 coordinate 5,972,976, forward strand.
AATGCAAGAACACAATGAACCGTTCTGATATGGGTTCTCCACAGATGGAACAAGTAAAAGATAGGAATACAAATAAATGAAATATAATTTACAAAGGCAACACTCGACTTTGATCTCCTCTTGTCTTCAGTGGCTATTTCGACTTAATCCGATTCAAGTTATACAATCTCTGCATACATTTAACATATTAAACACTTTTAAAAGTCGAAGATTTAAAAAAATCAAAAGTTGTAAGATCGTTATCGTACCAGAATGGAGTGAGCTTGTTCGAGAAAAGCCGAGAGCAAAGGCATCAAAATGTGGATGTCATGGAGGAGGGTGTGGTAGTTATGGTGATCTTCCATGATTATGTTGATGAAGGTTGGTGTATCAGGCACTAGTTTTAGAGCTATCTGCATCGACCGAACCCGTTTAGATCTTTGTTTAAGTAATTTTGTATACACAAGGTTAAGAGTGTGAGATTCCACATCAGTTGGGGAGGAGAACGAAACACATTATAAAGGTATTGAAACCGCATACACATTTTAAAAACTTTGAGGGGAAGCTCGAAAGGAAAAGCCCAAAGAGGACAATATCGGCTAACGGTCAGCTTGGACTATTACAAAGAGAATGGTATAAAAGTGACTGGTTACCTTGTAAGCAGCGGACGAAATCCAACCATGCCATGGCTTCAAAGTTTGGTTGTAGGATTCCTCAACTGCTCGTTCCATGTTCATCCCTACTTCGTTACTTGCTACCTTCTCCAATAGGGCCAATGTGAAATCTAGAGATCTGTACACCATTATCATTTTGGTTTATGCGTATGAGACTCGTTTATTTTTGTTCATATACTTTCAACGTCCAAATTTAATATTATCGTTTTCGATAAATCTTATTACAATTTTACTAAATTTGATAAAAAAAAATATTATTTTAAACAAATGAGAAATTTAAAACTATTTAAATAGAATAGACGAAATTAAAAAAAAAAAATTCATTAATATTTCTTTACGGTTTAAAAATACATTTATCATCAGTACCATGGTTAAAAAAATTTCATAAAACTTTTAAAAGGAGCGTTAATATCTTTTATAATATAATTTTTTTTTTATTACCGTCAATATATGAATAGAAACTGTCTATTTACACTCTATAAATATTCTCCCTACTCATTTTTTTTAAAAATATTTAACAGTATTAATTAAGTATTTTCTTCGTGCTAATAACAGTTCAATCTATATACTGACAGTAAAGGTGCATATAATTTGAAACGTAGTACTAATAGTTACATCCATATCCTAACAACTCTAAAAAAAAAATGTTAAAAGGTAATTTTTATTTTTTTAGATTAAAAATAATATTGAAAATTTTTAATTCTACGAGAGTTTAAAAGTATTTTTGAAACAAAGTATTAACAATTCAATAAGTGTTTTTTTTTTTTTTTAAATTAAAAGTATTATTAAAAATTTTAAAAGTATACTTTTAGTTCGAGGTATTTTTATTAATGTAGCAAAAAGTTAAATAATATATATATATGGTTTTTATGAAGAAATATAAATAATTTAAAAAATAGAGAAACCTATGGCTATGGCTATGGCTATGAACAGTATAGCTTATTTAATTATTACGCGTAACTAACCAATGGATGTCGAATTGCATGCGAAAACAGTGAAATGATTCAAACTGACCTAATCAGCCAAACAAACGCTCTGCTACAACTGCTTTCCGTTCTCGCCCTCCCTTCCCTTCCCTCTTTCTTCAGAATCTCAACCAAATCCCCCCATTCTTCCGCCATTTCAAGCCGCTCAATGTTCTGACGAATTTCCTGCCTCAGAACCGCCATTGTCGGTCCGATTTTATCTGCAATCGTGAACGGTAACATCACAGAGAGAAACAGAGAGAGATCGACAGAGACAGAGGCGAAAAGCAAACCGAGGACGTGAATGAGCGAATTGCAGAGCGAAATGAAAGGTTGGACAGGGATGACGATGTTAATGGCGGCTGTTGCAGCATCCTCGCCGTCGTGGTTGATTCGCTGATCTTCTGGTTCTGGTTTGATGAGGAGGAGTTGCGAGAGTTGCGAGAGTTGCGAGAGTTGCTCTGTTGCCGACCTGATCGCGGATTTCTCCATTTTCGGACCTTCCTCTATCGGATTCAATGGCGGTCTGTTTTCTTCCTTTGCCTTGCCTTTTATTCTCGGTTTTTTGGAATAGAAAATTAGGGAGTTCGGATTTATTAATATTTTATTTTGTATCATCTGCAGTTTTTCCCTCCCTTGACCTGCAAATAATTTTATATTCGACCCAGTTTTCATCATAAATTTTGTCGATCCGAACATAACTAGTGATTAATCTACGAACATTGATGATTCGATCACCACTAGTGCATTTCAAATTAATTTATGCATTTGTTGCATTCGAAGTTCGATAGGTAAGCATAGATTCTTTAGTCCTTGTAATCTTTTTCATCGCCTTTTTGAAGAACAAGACTAGATCTGGAAAGTTTGGGAATGGAAATTTTTTTCTGAGCTCAATTCGAATCACTCCACAAGCTAACTTATCAAGACTACTTGAATTACTCTAGCATGCAAATCTTCGACCACAAGATAACTGATCAAGACTACTTGAATGACTATAGCATGCAAATTTTCAACCCACACGATAACTAAATCAAGACTAAGATAACTTGATTAAGACTATTTGAATGCCTCAAGCATACAAATTTTCAGCCGACAAGATAACTTGGTCAAGATTACTTGAATGCCTCTCGCATGCAAATTTTCAGCCCACAAGATAACTTAATCAAGACTACTAGAATGACTCTAGCATATGCAAATATTCCGCCCAGATCAAGATTAGATTACTTGAATGACTCTAGCATATGCAAATCTTCAGTGATTACTTGAATGACTCTAGCACTTGATAAAGACTACTCGAATGACTCTAGCACTTGATAAAGACTACTCGAATGACTCTAGCACTTGATAAAGACTACTCGAATGACCCTGACATGCAAATTTGACTCTAGCACTTGATCAAGACTACTCAAATGACTCTGACATGCAAATTTAACACGATAACTTGATCATGACTACTTGGATCATGATTACTTGAATGACTCTAGCATGCAAATCTAGACACGAGAAATGCAAAAAAAACAAATTCATGGCTTATAATATGGAGCGTTCTTCAAGCAATTTAAACTTTAAGACGTATAATTTCTAAAAAATGGATAGAAATTTTATTTTTTTTTTTCTTTTAGATACTTTTCCTATTTTAAATTAAATAAATCATAACGACTTTCTTATTCTCGTTTTTAATTATAAAAGGCATCATAAAATATTAAATATTAGTCATCATAAATTTTTCATTTAAAATTAATTTTAAAATATTATAATATGTTTTTTAGTTTTTAAAATAATTTAATAAGCAAGAATTATGAAATATTTTAAATTATAAATACACCACCCATCTCTTTCTTATGTTATATTGTTGAATAAATAATTGTATTTTATCCAATAATATATAGTTTATCTCTGCCAAATGTCTACAAATTATTAGTCATTTTCAGATTAAATTAATATTTTAATTAAATGTATCTTCCAAAGATTTTCCTGTTGGTTGGCTGTTTACAAATTTATTTATCTTATCCATTATTTATATTATATTCTGAAAATTATGTAATTATAATTATTAGACAATAATAATTATAAATATATTTTGGAATGTTTTCTAAAATATTATTTTTTTAATTATATAAAATAGTCTTTACTTTCATTTTTCTTCCAAGAAAAATATAATTAAATGATTATTCATCTCATTTATTAACAATAATGGAATGTAGTCAACCATGATATTAAGTTTAGAAATATTTTTAATAAGTTGAAAATTTGGAATATTATATATATTTTTTAATGTCAAATTAGAATATTGAAAAATGCTTCAACACATTTTTAGTAAATTTAAGGATTATGGTATACTCATTTCCTATTAAGTTTTTTAATATTATAGTTTAGTCCTTAATTTTTGTTGGATTTTACATTTTAGTCCACAAATTTCACAAAAACTATTTTCTTTTCTATTTAGAGAATTAAAGAAATAAAAACAAAAATGGGATGAAAATTAGAAATATGTACTTTTAATTGTATTAATTAAAAGAGTCGACGGTTAACTATTTTAAATGTGACATCTGAGTAAAGAAGAGGTACATGAAGAATCGATATCACATCTGAATGAGAGCAATCTTGGGGATAGGATGACTAAGAAACTATGAAATCCCTCAATCCCACATTGGTTGGGGAGGAGAACGAAACACCCTTTATAATGGTGTCGAAACCTCTCTCTAGGAGACGCGTTTTAAAAACCTTAAGGGGAAACCCAGAAAGAAAAGCTCAAAGAGAACAATATCTGCTAGCGGTGGGCTCGAGTTGTATTAAATGATATCAGAGCCAGACACAGGGCGCTGGGCCCTGAAGGAGGGTGGATTTGGTGGGAGTCCCACATAGATTAGAGAAAGGAACAACAACGATATCAGAGCCAGACACAGGGCTGTGTGCCAGTAAGGGCGCTCCCACATCGATTAGAGAAAAGAACGAGTGCCAGTAAGGACGATGGGCCCTAAAGGAGGGTGGATTTGGTGGGGGTCCCACATCAAATAAAGAAAGAAACGAGTGCCAGTAAGGATGCTAGGCCCTGAAGGAGGGTGGATTTGGTGGGTGACCTAGAAAGGATGCTAGGTCCTGAAGGAGGGTGGATTTGGTGGGGTCCCACATCGATTATGAATGAGTACGAGCAAGGACGCAGGGCCCTGAAGGGGGTGAGTTGTGCGATCCCTCAATCCCAAATTGGTTGAGAGGAGAACGAAACACCCTTGTTAACCCTGTTTCAAATCTGGTTTTCGATCGTTACATTATCATTATTTAAATAATTAACGACGACTTTATTTTAATTCTAAACTAAGGTAGAAAAAAACAAAAATATTTAAAAATTAAAAGGCCAAAATAGAACCACAATGAAAGTACATGAACCTAAATAAAATTAAAATGAAAAACAGTGATAATTACAAAAGAAAAAAGTTTAAATTAATTGAAAAGAGTTGTCTTTTTAAAAATAAAAAAATAAAAAAATAAAAAAATAAATATAATGCACGTTAATAAGAGTACAGTTATTGCGTGCATGTACCTGAGGGGTTTGTCTAAATGTGGAAGAACATAAATTAATTTTAAATTTAATAAATACTATTTATTTCTTTTTTAGATTAATCTGAATATTTAGCCACCAATGAGATAACTACAAATATTGTTGGGTTTTGGTACGACAATCTCTACACTTGTCTTCCATTTGGAATTATTTATAATATTTAATTTTAATAACCTTTTTATAATTTTTTTTTTTGTTTAATGTATAATAAATCTGTAAAATTTCATTATTTTATCACAAATTTTTTTATGTTACATTCATATAATTTAATATGAATATTTATCTAACAAATTTGAATTATTTATTTAATAAATTTATAAATTTTGAAAATATTGAAAAAAATTATGTATTGATAATTTTTATTTTCTAATATAATTTCGTTAGTTAATATGGAAAATATCTTAATAAATCTAAAAATATTTCATTAGAAAAAAATATAATAAAATGTTCAAAATAATTTCTAACATTAAAATTACTCTTAGAAAATATATATTTACGTGGGGCGAGGTCAAAGTGGAGATAGGAAATGTAATCTTTATCCCTAAACTTATTTGGCTAATGGGAAAAAAAAATATATGTAATAGCTCAAGCCCACCGCTAGCAAATATTGTACTCTTTGGTCTTCCTCATTCGAACTTACTGTCAACCATTTGTAACAATCCAGACCCACCGTTAGTAGATATTGTCCTCTTTGGACTTTCCCTTTCGGGCTTACCCTCTAGAAGGTTTCCACACCCTTATAAATGGTGGTTTGTTCTCCTCTCCAACTAATGTGGGACATCACAATCCACCCCCCTTCGGGTCCCAGCGTCCTCGTTGGCACTCTTTCCTTCCTCCAATCGATGTGGGACCGCCCCCAAATCCACCCCCCTTTGGGGCTCAGCGTCCTTACTTGCACACCGCTTTGTGTCTACCCCCCTTCAGGGAACAGCGAGAAGGCTGGCACATCGTCCAGTGTCTGGCTCTGATACCATAGAACTTTTAAAACGCGTCTACTCATAAAAAGTTTCCACACCCTTATATGGAATGTTTCGTTCTTCTTTCCAACCGATGTAAGATCTCACAATCTATCTCCGAAACACTAAATTGTTACCGATTAATAATTAAGGATGATGTTATGTGAATAATATCCAATTATTTGTAGGGAGAGGAATTGAATTTAAAAAGGGGTGAGTGGATAAAGGGTAATGCATTATTGTGGACAAAGTGAATCAATGTTCCTTCTAATGTGCATCTGTGTCATAAACGATGTTTCCCCTCCGAAGAATATGGTGAAGTTTCCTATTTTTGCTAAGTATTAAGGAAATTTTTCCTTTCAAGCTTGGAATAATGTTATCAATCCTTATCCTCTTCTCATCATGTCTCTATCTCTATCCTTTCTATCTCTCTTTGTTAATATTATATCACAATTTCAAGCTTCTTTTCACATTTGGATTATTATATAGCGTTTTAATTTGTATTGATGATCATGGGATGCCTCGATCAACTCAAATGACGTTGGTTTGGCCAACTAGGTAAGTGGGTCTGCTATTAGCTTGATTAAGTGAATTGTATGATGTATGATGACACGTGCCTCGTGGCCCTTGCACGTGTCATAATTACGATTGTGATGCTATTCTATGTCATGTTATACTATGCTATGTCATGTTATGTTATGCTTTTATGTGGTTATTTCATGTTGTAGAATCATGTTTATGATATTGATAACCTAGGATGCATAAACCTTCATACACCACGCCATGTAAGCTATGTTAAGCATGAAAGATTTGACATGAATTATGTATGAATGATTCATAGGCTTGTTATGTTGTTACTGAATGAAGATATGCCTGACATCATAAACTTATCCCATGATTTTAAGCTATGTGATCTCATGCATTTAAGTGTGTCATATGCATCAGACTACTTTGTTACGATTAGTATAAATACATACCTTACGATATTTATGTTCACCATGATGTTCTACAAGTCCTTTCCTTCCGTGGTGTCTAGTAGCATGAGCATGCGCTAGCCTGACGAGTCACACCTCGATATAAATACGAGCCTGCTTGGTGGATCTATGTGAGCTTGCGTGGACCGTAAGTAGGGAAGTACTACATATCCTATTAGGTTATGAGATTGATGCTTGTTTATAGTTTACTCAACGGTTATACATAATAAAACTATATATGGTAAATGACTTAAAAGGGTCATTTAAACAACTATGTATAGTAAAAGGGTACATACGGTAGATGTTTATATACAGTAGATGATTATATCTGATAAAACTATATAGTAAACTGAACTATATATATTTCACTTAAACAAGTGCTTTGAAGATGTAACTTCTGCACTCTCTATATTGTCTCTTGTTGTATATACTTAAGGTCATCAATATAAACCTAAAACCAATATTTCTCATTGCATTTTCTCTCTCCCATTTTTTGTGTTCATCTAGATCGAGCGTGTGTTGTTGTGCGATCCTAAAAATCCACCCTTGCTCCAATTAGAAAGTAGTCTAAGGTCATGCCATGATGTTTTAGAAAAGGATAGGTCCCTCCATATCGTATCCGTTTTCATTTTTCGACCCCAACAATGGAGTTACTTACTAAGTATTTTTTAATATACTCAAGCCACGTGTTACACTTGTTTTTCAATTAAAGGTATAGAATTCAAACATCTGAATGAGAGTGATGTTAAGGATATGATGTTTAAGAAATCCTTAAAAGAACGATAGTTACCATCTATACTAATAAGACACACATTCTTTTTAGTTGGCTCAATTATAATAATTTCATAGCTAAACATGCTCGACCTGGTAATCTTCGTGAAAAGTCCGTGAGTGAGGACAAAACATGCTGAAAGGGACTCGTGTTGGTCTGTGAGGATAATCTTCACTCTTAAAAACACTTCAACATGTTTTGAGCATGAATTCGAACTCCAAATTCGAGCATGAAGCGTTACATCTAACTTTTAAACAATAATTGCAAATGTTTCTTAGGGTTTGAAGGGTTTGGTTGTTGAAATTGTTTCTATTGTTCCCATGGCAAATCATGCCTTAATTTGGTCAACTCCTTTAATAATATATATCTATGTATCTATCAAGTTTAGAAGTCCATCCTAGATTATATTCATGCATCTACAATTTCTTTCCTAATAATAATAATAATAAGAAAAAAATCCATTTTCTTTCTTTAAATATTAACCATAAGATCTCTAAGAAAAATGATTGAATGTTTGACAATTGACATGAATTAAAACCATTCTTTTTATACCTTAAATTCTTAAACTTAGGTCATAACACAGCTTGCATTTTATTCTCAATTCAAGATAAATTAATTCAAAACAAGTTTGACATTAAAAAAAAAAAAAAAAAAAAAAAAAAAAAAAAAAAAAAANAAAAAAAAAAAAAAAAAAAAAAAAAAAAAAAAAAAAAAAAAAAAAAACTAGCCCATCGAACTATACCTTTAGACTTTGAAAATTGAGGTTGAAACGTTCGTGATATTATTTTTAAATATATAGAATTGATGTTACCATTTATTTCATTTCAAAATATAATTTAAATTAATCCTATAATCAATTTTTACAAACATCAGCAATTACGTCAACGGATGTGAATGAAGTTTAAGAATATAATTGAAACATAGCAGTAGTGTTTTGTATAATTTAACTTTTCTTTTTGGTAAATTACTATTTTGGTCTTTGAAATTTGGTATAGATTACGTTTGGGTTCTCGAGTTTTCCAATTTTAAATTTGCATTTAGTAGCATTCTTGGTCGCTCCATCCGTCTTTTCAATTAACGTGTAACAACCATATCTTCACACGAGTAAATTATAGGTTTTGATCAATTTAAGTTGGCCAAACTCTTGGGGTGGGTCGAATTGAGGTTGGGGAATGTTTACGTTCCGCAACTTCGGAGTTGTAATTGGTTTCAATTTTAGTCTCTTTCGTTGATCTTATAGTAGGTAATGGGTCTCGACCTTTTCATTTAGTCCATTATTTTATGTAGTGATTTCGACTATAAGCTCTGCTCTCTTGTATTAAAATTTAATTGTTCGTGGGGTTCGAGAAATTTATTTTTAGATAAGTAATGATTAAGGTAAATTTCTAAGCCTTTTGGCTATTGTTAAAACGTTATAGTAGAGTTTAGTTTCAAGATTTTCGGTATTAAGATTGAGACTTTATTTTGAGGATTAGAATAAAGTGAGTGTAAGTGAAATGGATAATATTGAGGTAAGTGGCTTTACTATTGAAGCTTTTTAGGGTTAGGACGTTCGATTTTCTATAGTATTGATGATTATATGTTTTCTGAAAATAATACGTCATGCATGATATGTGATGGGTATTATGTATGATGTTAGGCATGAAATATTTCTTATGATGCATCATGTTAATGAAAAATGTTTTCGTGCACGCGGGACTACTAAAAACAAGATCGTCACTACATGCATGATGTGACTAATGCGTGCGAAAAACATCTATTTAAAATATTTCAGAAAATGTGTCATGAACTTAAAATTTAAAATAGATACTTTAAAATAATGTAGTCGTAAATAGTAAAGCGAAAAGTAAATATCATAATTTAAATAAAATAAACAAAGCCCTTAATTAACCTATGGTCTACTAAACAAATATAAATATAACTATCCTAACCCTAGTTCCATATCCTTCACCGTGACGTTGTAACCAGTACATGGATGTCTTGCTTTAAGAGTAGCACGTGGCTTGAGTATTGTCTTGCCTCTACTTGAAGAATAAGAGTAACACGTGACTTGAGTATTTTAAGAAATACTCAATAAGTAGCTATATTGTTGGAAGAGGAAAATGTAAACACGTGTGATATAATGAAACCTGGTCTTTTAAAAATATCATGGGACGGCCTTAGGTTGCTCTCTAGTTTGAACAGGGTTGGATGTACAGTACTTCTCTATACACGGCCCACGTACCCACACATGGGTCTACCATGCAGTTTCACGTACCCGTTAGGCTTGGCAAGTGGGCTAGCACCAAATTCTAAATTAAGAATGAGGCTAACTTTTTTATGTTACCTTTGTATTCCAACTAGTCATCCCTTCATAACACCATTAGACTTTACTTACATGCATATATCATCTAATACATCTTTATATTAAGGTCAACCAATTCTTTAACTCTAGAAAGCTCTTCTCACAGTCTCGTTTTAAATATGAGTTGGGTTCATGTGAATCGATTGAGCTAAACTCAAAACATTTGGATAAAACCTTCTACATCATCCCAGTGATGAAACTTACAAATTTATGCTATGAACTAGGCTAGACCAACTGCAAACCATTCCTCCTTTAAATTGGTTTGCAATACCATCTTCTTTGACATTCGCTACTTGAGAAAAATAACTGTGTAAACAAGACTCGACTCATAAGGTTTGGCGTAAGATATATTATATAATAAAAGACTGACTTAAGGGCTCATTTTGTTGTCACCTTTTTGTCTTTGATTAGCCTCCCATGATTATACAAGTACCAGTATGAAACAAGTCTAGAATCCTCCTTGAATATCTAATTCATGGAAATTACATAAACTACAGGGTATTAGTGAGCCCACGATATCGCTCTAACTCACACAACCATGTTTGACTCAGACAAAACCTTTATATCTTGCCCTTCTTGGGTCGAACACTTGATGAAATCTTTGTTTCTATGTGAATGCATTTTTTTCATCACTATCTTGATCCGCTCATCATGTTCAATATATTGTCGGGTGGGCCAACTCTTTCCTCTTAATGATGAGAGCTGATGCGTTCATAACTCATGTGTCTGTGGCTTGGTCTACCTCAACTCTACTAAATTGTTCTATCCATAATCTTAAGAATTGTAAGTGGGTACATGACTTGGATTCTTTATTGAAATCCACCTCTCGTGTTGATACTAATTTTGGAATACCTTAGATATTTAATTCAACCTCAAGTCACACGCTCTAAACCTTGGTGAAGTGTCCAACTATTGACAATTTTACCCATACACGTTCAAAGCTTCCTTTGAATATTTTCTGCTATAATCATAGTGCATAAATAGTAGGAGGGTTATTTCTTCTAATCTCGTTGTAAGACTAAGAAGGGTCTTAACAAAACTCTTTCTTTAAGATTAATATTGCATAAATAGTAAAACTCAAGATACCTAAGAATCAGTTTCAAATGAGCGTATTGTCATATGATATTCATAATAACCGGCGTAGTGTCATATGATATTATTCATAATAACCCTTAATTTCTTATCAAGAGTTTTTAAGGGTAGTTTCATCCTTTTCCTTTAGGTTCATATCTCAAACATGTTCTAACCTCTCGTGAGATATCGCAAATTACCTTTTAAGGTCTTATAAAATTTCTTAACACTTGGTGTAATGACCTGAAATGTTGTACTTAGTTTAAGGCGGCTATTGTATACATATCATGAGCATTAAATGTGAAAATACTTCATTTAAACTTTCATAAAACATAATTTTCATCTTAAAACTAAGTCATGGACTTACGTGTTCGAAAACATCTTTAAAATGACACCACAAAGGACTAAATAAAATAAATGAATGATTAAATGAAAAACATCCTATTCGAACCTATGTCTAAGAAAAATAAATGCGACTACCCTATGCATGTGCTATGGTTTCGAGTTTCGATGTCGTCGTCAGCCGTACATGAATGTCTTACCTTAACTTGAAATAGAAGTAGCATGTGGCTTGAATGCAAACACATGCAATTTCATGAATGGGATCTATCATAACAGTCTGCTTTCCTACGGCGGCAATCCTAACGGGCAGCTTGGATGTGTAATTAATTTTCTACACATGGCCCACTCGTGTGAGTATGGATCCACTAGTCGGTTCGCACACCTCTTTGGCCCCCTTTTCTTGTTGGACGAGTATTCTTTGGTAGCTCTCGATGTCGGACACCCATTAGAAGTAGCGGTCGTCACGGCCGCATTATGTCAAACATAATGATCGTTCTCCTGCCTAATAGTGTACGCGTCCGTACCATCGTGAAAGAATAGGGGTATCCCCTAATGCATGAGGTCTCTACATTTTTTCCATTTTAATTATCCTTAATACAACCCCGCTAGCATTTTGTGCATATCATATAGTTTTTCATATCATTTTTCATATCGTTTATCACATCATTAATCATATCTTTCATGCATACTCCGAGGTTGTATTTCATACTAGTTTATTGTTTTGCATGTCAATCATATCATATCATTTAGATTATATAAATATGTCATATCATAACGTTCCATGCTTCCAGATATAACAATTTTCATCGTATAAATATGTCATACCATAACCTAGCGTATCACAATATATCATATCATAAACATATCAATTTGACACAAATCTCGTACTATGACATAAATCTTATCATATCACAACATATATATATATATATGTATATATATATATGTATATATATATATATATGTATATATATATATATATGTCATTCACATGATTTCATAAGCACTTCGTAGTCATATAGTTTTCTAACGTATCCTAAATCCTATCGTTATATGAATCTATCACATCTCTGTCCTTTCCTATCCATAACCTAACCATATCATTTCACCAATGAGACGTAACCATATCGTTTTCTATTCATAACTAATCGTATCATTTTATCAGTCTATCATTTTTCTATTTATAAATAATCGTGACCATATCCTTTTTCTTAAATTCATCCTTGTCCGCGCTATTATTACACATTATGAAACCATACTGAACTCGGTGAGCTCGCACTCATCTTCCCAAAACAATGGTCGTGTTAATCCTCTGCGTGTTTGTTAGTCTTTTGTTTGCTAGATTGAAGGTCTCTATTTCACCGTCATTTATGTCCGACGAGACAAAACCATTGGTTTTCCATCATTTTCTCTCGGCATTTCGTGTTTCCTTTTCTTACCAGTTCAATCTGAGGGTTTACTGAAGTGTAGGACTTCAAGTATGGTCATGGGTTTGCTGGAGGCGCGGGTTCTTCGGGAAACCCACGTTTTCCGGCGATTAATTTTTTTTTTTAATCCTCACACTTGGAGTCCTTTAGAGTCTCGAAACATCTCATAATTCTTATAGGGGTATTTTGGTCATTTACCACCCAAATTTTGGTTTAAGTTCTTAGAATATTCCAATGACCTTGAAACTTTACATAATTCCTTTAAACCATAAGAGGAGACTTTTTATAAAATTTCATGTCATTTAAAGGTCATTTGGATCATAAATAAGTGGTGCTTAATTATAGGGGTATTTTAAAGTCACTTGGATCCCACACAAACTTTGCTGTTTAGGTCCCTAACTTTCCGTTCTCTACTCAATTCTTCCACAATTTTTTTATTTAAGTTCTTTCATACTTACCCTTAGTATAGTAAAAGAGTCTCATATAAATTTTCATTCTTCTAAGGTATTGAAAACATGTTAGAATTCTCATAGGGGTATTTTGGTCATTTACCACGGCAAATCTTGGTTAAATCCCAACTTATTTCAATAGCCTTGTAACTTAAATACAATTTAAATACTAAATGAAATAAATAAGCTTTACAATTAAAAACACCTTATTCTAACTTAAGTCTTAGAAAATAAGTACAACTACCCTATGTATGTGTCATAATCTCAAATTGTGATGTCGTCGTCAGCCGTACAACATTACCATATATAGTTTTATTATGTATAACTATTGAGTAAGTTATAAATAAGCAATAGGTTCCATAATCTAACCATTCCCCGGCTTAGGGACTCATCTAGTCAACCAAGAATTTCATTCTCAGATGATTCTCTTCACCATCAATATCTTCATTACACAGGACAACTAAGGCTTTGCACAACCTCAATTTTCTGGATTCTTTGAACTCTATCTTCTCCAAACACATATCACCTACTTCAAGAGTGAAATGGTATCGTCTTTTGACGTGTTTTATCTTTGAATGATAAATTAAGTTTTCCATAAACTGTATGGCATTTTGACTATCTATATAAAGAATCTTCTCGCTCTTCTTCTTGCCTAATTCTTTTAGATAGTCTATCATACATATCATCTCTTTTCCAACTTGAGCTATTGTCACGTACTCAGTCTCAGAAGATGAAATAACAACACAATTTTCAAGCCTAGACATCTAACTCATCCCATCATCCATGACTTACTCCCATTTGGTTGTACCTTGTAACTGTAGAGCCTCATCAAATGACTATGGTCCCTTCATTAGTCAGCAACAAATAATGTAATGAAGGTGAATATCTATCTCGTTCTCTGATGGGTCTAGATGAATTTCTCAACACCTACTCAACTCCACATTTGATTCCTCAACATTAGTCTTTGGTATTTCTTGAGTTTTTGCTACAACATTAGTACGTGAATTTTTCGCAACTCAACATCAACTCCAAATGTCTCAGAATTTTCTTCTTTGATTTTTTACCGAACATTTCATCAAATGTCACATCACAATGTCTCTGAATATTTCTATTCTTGTCATTCTAAATCATGTACCTGTACATTCTAGAATCATAGCCTATAAAGTAGCACTTCACATCTATAGCATTAAGCTTGTCTCTCTCTCCTCTAAATGAACATGAACATACGCAATGCAAAAAGTTCTTTTCCTGTCCATACCTCTTATGTAAACTTGAATTCCAAGGGTATTGATGGCCCTCTATTGATCAGATAGGCTACTGTATTTACAACATCAGCTCATAATGTCTTTAGCTATACAGAGAGAATCTTCATACTCCTTATTCGATCATTCAATGTTCTGCTCATACTTTCAACAACACCATTTTGTCTTGTCTTAGAACTGTCTTCATTAACTTAATTCCCTCAACGGTAAAAAATGCTTTATATTCTAATTTTCGTACTCTCCTCCATTGTTAGACCTCAAACATTTGATCTTTAAAATGGTCTAATTTTCAACATTAGTTATTCACTTCATGAAGGTGGCAATCACATCTAATTTGTGTTTCGGGGAATAAACTCGTTCCTTCCGATTGAAATCATCAATGAAGGTGATGTGGAACTTTGATCCACCAAATGATGGAACTAGAGATAGTTTCCAAACATCTGTATAGACCATTTCCAACTGTACTTTCTTCGATTCCCTGAAAGCCTTTGTGAAGCTAACGCATTTCTATTTGCTCATAACACAACTCTCACAAAGACTCATATCAACAAGTTTCAGACCTTCTAAAACTTCTTTCATAGTCAATATCTTCATAGACTTGAACTAGAAGTACTCTCAGCAAAAACAACTATGTTCATACACTATGAAATGATGTATACGGTTCTAGATTTTGTGTCTTGTGCTACCACCATAACACCCTTCACAAATCTTTTCTGTTGCATAGCTTGTGTTGTCCAACTGACCAATAGAGACTATATTATTCTTGAGACCTAAAATATATCTGACATCCTTCAATGTCCACTGATTTACTGTTGGAGTTTGTATGCATACGTCTTATTTTCTTTTAATTTCTAAGGATTTATTGTCGAAAAGATACACCTTACTCTAATTTTTCTGATTTGAAATTTTGAAACAATTCCTTGTTCAGATACGAACGAAAAGATGAAGCTAAATCTAAAATTCAATATTTAATCAGGTTGTCCACACTAAGGATTAGAGATCCTCAATATCTTCTACCGAATATACAAAATCATCGTCATCTCCTCAATATCTTCTACCGAATATACAAAATCATGGTCATCTCCAGATTTGTGATTATGCTTCTTCTTCTGTTTTGTACAATTTTTTGAAAAGTGTACTTCTTCTCGATAATTCAAACCTGTTATGTTTAGTCTATTTGGGGGGTTTTCCTCGCTTATTTGATTTTGATTGACCATGCATGTTTGGGCCTTTCAAGTTACTTCTTCCATTCGGTCAAGATTAAGAGTATTGCTAGATGAATCACCAATTTTTGGTTTACGAATAATTTTATTGAGAACTATATCTCAGATCTCATCAAACTTCAATTTCTTAATCCCCAAGAACTACTGATTGCAGTGATAATAGTATCTCAAAACTCCAGTAAAAATGATATTGAAATCTATGCCTTAATTTTATCTTCAAAATTATTTTCTACCGAACTCATTGACTTACAATCACATTGAATTCATTAATATGATTCATAATAGAACTACCTTCAGATATTTGTATATTGAATAATCTACACATCAAATACACCTTGTTCATAGCCAACAAATTTTCGTGCATATTCTACAATGCCTTCAACTTATTCGACGTTGTCTTCTCCTTTATAATGTTGAATGCCACATTTTTTGATAGTATCAACCAAATCAATCCTAGAGCCTGTCTATCCTTGAGCTTCCACTACTCTGTCGTCATGGTATCTAGCTTCACCCTAGATAAGAGTTCGTGAAATTTTTTCTCATACAAATAATCTTCAATCTACATCTTCTAAAAATTGAAATTGGATCCATCAAACTTCTGGACTTCAACCAACAACCCTTCTTTTCACGTCCTTAATACACAGTTGTCTTTAACTAAAAAAAATATTTTGAATAGGTTGATCATTACAAAAAATAAGTAATTAGCCCTCTATTGGATTTATATATGATACACAATAAAATGTAACATTAACTCTTGGGGACCTAAAACCATTCAAAATTAGATCATATATTCTATAACTTACTCGATCCAAGAACTTGAAGAGATTGAGTATCTAGCATGTGACTAGGTCTCATAACATGGGCGATCTAGCCTATGCTGAAAAATCAGAACTATGATTATGTAGTTTGGAATTAGGGTCTAAAACGTATGTAGCTTGTAGCCATAGATGTAATACCCCTAATTTTCTTACCTAAATCAAAGATGTCGCTACATGCCTGCTGCTTTTAATAACATATGTGAAAATTTAAATAAAATGTTTCAAATGAAGCCAAGGACTTACCCATTTAATTTAAAACAAGAAAGTAGAAATAACATTCTTTTGAACACAAAAAATGAACTAAACCATGTACCAACTACTGAATGAAACTCAATGTATATTAGTGTCCTATTTTGGCTCTCATGGCCATTCGAGCATTCACTGTCATCTGTGTCGGGGCGCTTTACCTTTAACTGGAAAATATAAGGGTAGCACGTGGCTTAAATATTATAAAAAATTATCAGTAAGTCACTGTACTGTTGGAGTTAGTATGCAATCACACACATATAATGATGGAACCTATCTTTTAAAATTGTAGCATGGTTTTGGACTCTTTTCCGTTTCAGGTAGGGTTGGATTTGTGGTTTTTTCCCATACACGACCCACGCATGCGCAAAGACACGCATGATATCATGACGAACATAAATATCAAAGGTACGCGTCCATACTAACATAACGTAATGGAGAAGTAACCCGATGCACATGACATACATACATGCATGAGGTCCCCATGATTTACATTCATAGCATAACATTAACATCATTCCCTTTCTCCTTTCATCCATGACATATTACATATATGCATCATGTATATATGACGGTCATCACATAATGCATTACATAGTTTTACATGGGAAGACATAACATGACATACATAGCATTTCATTTCATTTCATTTCATTTCATTCCCAACACGATGTAATGGATATCACATGCATACATAGCATAGCGTCATAGGTCATTACATAGAACACATAAGTATAGCATAAAATAATATGGTGCATGCATGGGCCGTGAGGCATGCATCGTCATACATCATTCAATTATCTAACTGCAGTAGTAAGGTCACTTACCTATTAGCTTAAGTTGGTGTCACCAATTTATCCTCAATGAAAGTTCGATTTTTGTACTTTAAAATTCAAGTCAACCTATGTGAGTCCATAACATTCAAGTTCAAACTTCTGCAAAACTATTTCTCTAAATTTGACAATGATTGATGTGTTATACTTCATGCGAATATTAGAGATTGCTTATGTTCCATCCGATGATCCTCTTTTTCGACGTACGTGTATTTTCTACCTATACAATTTCTCGAGATTTTATTTCTCCGTCGAAGAAATTGCTCATCTTCTTTTCAAATGTACGTGTATTCTCTATCCTTACAATTCTAAAATGGAATATGCTTGCCCACCTACCTAGGCAACCATGAATACTCTTTTAGATATAGAAATCTCTAAGGATACATAAAAGATTGGATAAAGATATTGAGAATGGAGCCAAATTAAAGAGGAATAGTAACATGACTCTTACGAGTAAGGTGGCAATATGTTTCCACATTGGATATAAAGAATATTCTTGTTGTTCCCTTTTATTGTATATATCAAAATAAAAACCCAAGCTTCCATAAACAAGCTACTTTTTTGGGTAGTTGGAAATTGATTATTGTTGCCTTAGATTCTTTACCCACCTTTTTTTTAATCTTATTCTCTTCATATATTTTAGGAAAGATACCTTCCATTTAATGATCCATGTTTTTTAGGGTTTGTCACAAGTAGCATAATTTAATTGTATGGATAGAAACTTAGGAGAAATAAAAATAATAGTTGTTGTACTTGAATCTTTGTTTTGATAAGAGTATTAAAAAAACTCGATGATCCGAAAAATTCGATCAACTCAACTCAAACTATAACTCGAATCTATAATTCGATGGGGGTGTTTAAAAAATTTGATAACACGAAAAACTCAATCAACTCAGCCTAACCATTAGGGTTTGATTTGAGTTACGAACTAATTTGAATTAGGTTGGATTCAAATGAATAAAAATTTGTAAGTTGGATTGGTTCATAGATTCCATTAAAGCTAGATTGGGTAGAATGGAACCAGTTTATAATTTATTTTTAACTTAAAAAAACATATTTGAATATGATACAATTATATATACACGAGAGTTTTAAATTGAGTATTGATTAAATACATCGATACCCAAATATCGCAACTATGTTATTAAATATAACGATTCATACCCAGGATTTGGAATCTGGATTCAGTACTTGATGGCTCCGACATTCTCCTGCATCCCCTGTGATATGGAACCAGTTTATAATTTATTTTTAACTTAAAAAAACATATTTGAATATGATACAATTATATATACACGAGAGTTTTAAATTGAGTATTGATTAAATACATCGATACCCAAATATCGCAACTATGTTATTAAATATAACGATTCATACCCAGGATTTGGAATCTGGATTCAGTACTTGATGGCTCCGACATTCTCCTGCATCCCCTGTGATATGGTCACGTTACTTACTACTCGTTTCTAAGAGTGAACACTATCCCCACAAACTAACACGAGCCTTTCCAACATTTTATGTCCTTACTCACATGCATTTTAGAAAAATTCTCAAGAGGTCACCCAATCTATAATTTGCTCCAAGCAAGGTATACTCAAATATAGAGCTTCCATGATTGAGCTAATCTTATTGGTATACGTCTACATTCCGATTCTTGTAAGATTTTCTTAGTCATCTATAGTCAGAATCTCTCCCATTTAGATGTGAACTTGATTCATTCATGCACCTGTCATGTACTCGGGTTTCATATACGACTATAATTGGTATATCTATTATTGATATTATCTACATTAACGAAGAAATGGGTTCGATTGGATCAGTAGTGTAATCAAACGAATTCATTAGACTTTAACGAGCTCATCGCTATTTCGTCGAAAAAAAAAAGCATAGCTATTATTTTTTATTTTTTATTTTTAAAAAGGGAAGAAAGTGGGTTCATGTCTTGTTTGTGATAATGGGTATGCACTAATAATTCATGGCCGTTTCCATTTTTGTCAAAAAAAAAAAAANCCAAGTTTACTTTTATTTTTAATTTTTTAATTTTCCTATTTTTAAATTTTAATATTATCCATTTTTCTATTTTTAACAATTTTTAAAATTAATTTATTATTTAATTAGCTGCATGAGAAAAGGAGATGAATGGATGAACATTCCTCGTAAGAATCTTAATTTTTTCCATAAATAAAATACAAAAATTATTCCAACAATTTTAAATTGCCAACTTACAGAATTTTATTTAAAACCCAAAATTTTGGATTAGCTATATATTAAAATGTAAAATTATCTTAAACTTGGACTAGGAAATAACTTTAATTGATTAATGTCTTAATAACACCCTTTAATTATCGTCCTAGATTCAAATTTCTACTATTTTATTCTGATTCTAATGTTCGGGCTGATCTCGAAAAAGTTTATTTTATATTTGTGAATTAAAATTTTGTTGCGAAGTTACGAGTTTTGTTTTAGGTTAATAACGGGTGGAATTTGAGAGATTTAAACTTTTAACCATTTGACTAAGGTATATGTTGAAGGGAATGAACTCTTCGTCCTTGGGGCAGAAGTATTGAAATCGATTTGTTCTTAAAAATGAAAATGAAATATGAAAGTAAAAACTCTATCTTTGTAGAAACAGTAGGTTGCATATCTCCCTAGTGTATTGGCGTCTAGGAACCTCTGGGAAGAATGTGAGAACTTCAACCGATAAGTAGGTTGGATACCTCCTAGTGAAAGGATTCGTATTGATCTTTGAGGATAGTAAGTAACATGACCATGTCACAGGGTACACAAGGAAATACTGGGGCAATCACGTGCCAAATCCATCCAAATGAGAGTGATTTTAAGGATAGAGGATAACTAAGCAAGGCTTAAAAGATTGGTGTAGATGCACATTCTTTTTTTCAATCATATGAACTTCATAGTTATAACATGACCATGTCGCAATGTATACGAGGGAATGTCGAGGTAATCAAGTTCTAAATTCAGATTTGAAATCTGGGCATGAGTCGTTACAAAGTTCCTCCCGAACCAGTGAGAGAATGAGACCCTTCGTTTAAGTCTCGAAATCTATACTTAAGAAAACTACTCATCTACTATTACTACATGGGAAAAAGAAATTTTCATCTACTAAGATTACATTTTCAGCTGTCTATTTGGTCAAATTCCTAAAATGGTAGACAAATTGAACCCGCTACAAAGTCCCTTCTCACACATACAAATCAAAAGGTAATGTCTCAAAAGCAAAAGCTCATAGCTCACTCAAGATTAATATCGAGTCGCATATAGTTATTTTGTGAAATATAAGTTTTCTCAATTAACAAATTTATAAGGAGAGATTAAGTATTTCTTGGTCTAATCTTATACAAACTAGTTGTATAGGATTTGAATCAAATTATTTTGTAATAATTATAGTATTCCAAAAATAAAACACCAAAGGTTATCCATATACTATAAATCCTTTTATTACTCGGACATGATCCTCGTATATCAACTACATAAACTATAAATTTTAAGGCACAAATCCTAACATATATCTATATCAGTTGAACTATGTTTAAGTTGACTAAGGTTATAACGAGCCTCCATGCCTAAGGTTACAATTGAATTGGGCCATTTCCCTCTCATTTCAAGAAGCCTAATTGTTGTAAGTAGCTAAAGAAAAAGGCCTAAATGAAAATTGACCCAACAATCTATATCCCAAAAAGATTCTTAAATTTTAAAATTTGATCTTTGATTTTTTGAAATATAAACTTTAAAAAATCTTAATATGATGAATTTTTTACATGTAAATTAGATAAAATGTAAGAATCAAATCGATCAACGTCGTCTGAATGTTCTGACAAATGATCAAGAGACTAGGCGTGATAGTAGTAGGTGACTATGAAAGGGCGAGGGTCGAGTGGCAAAGAGAAGGTTTAAACTGGTTGAGGGCTGATAACGAAGAGAGGTTAGTTCATTAGTGCAAGTGTACATTGTCACCAAGTCATAACTTTGAGTATTCTAAATGTCAATCCCATAAAGATCGTATATAATCGAGTTTTGTTAGTAAAATTTTCATCATACTGTTAAATCTAGTTCATTATTTTAAGACATACGCATAAAATGAATCCAATAATGAAGATTACACTAATAATCTTGGATTTCACGTACAATAGACAACTAGATAATTAATAACAAATATTAACCGCGAGACTTCAAGACATAAATTCTAACACAAATCACTTAGCCTGTGTAGAGAAGTTTAGTTGAACGATAATCCATGAGTTAACCTCATATCACCTAAGTTGAACGGTAACCCATGAGTTGATTTCATAACACCTTCCTTGCGTAGAATTAGTCCGAAAAAAGAGTATACAAAAATAAAATTAACATAAAAGATATATGATCCGACTCGAGTTTTTGCCCTGAATAGAGAAGTTAACCTAATGTATTTGCATACATCATTACATCTTACTTTGGGTGAGAATGAGACTTATCTCTTATTCAACCTTTGTATCAAAGCCTAAGTAATTGTTCGTAATATGTCTGATTAATTTATCTTAAATAATTAACCATGCACCCGAACCTCTCCGCTATGACCTTCCTTCTTCCTTACCGGATTGAATTGTAACCACTCCTTACTCTCCAAAAGAGAGAGAAACCTAACCTAGCCCAACCTACTTAAACAGAATTTCGATTTTTGGGAAGGTTTGGCATCGCTCTATGCATAGGATCAGACAACGAACTCCTATGTCTAGTCTCTTTTTCACTATCCTATTTTCGAAAATCGTTTAATTTTTTACCCTTTCAATATTGAACTCAACATTTCACGTTAACTTAAATGGTTAGTTTACCTTAACATATTACATTCGCTCTATGCATAGTCTTTTCAGTATGTTTTCTCCTCACTCACCTGTATTCTTGAAAATTTTTGAAGAAATTACTCAATATAGAATTGTTCCAAGTAAAACACACTTAACTTCTGAGTTATGAATGAGCCACCAAAAAGAAAAATGCATTTTGTTAGTATAAGTAAATCATACTATCATCAAGATCATTCATTTACTCAGGTGTCACAACTTTGTACCATTATCATTTATAAACATAACTAGTATACTTGATTTAGCTGCAGTGTACGAGTATGTAACAATGGTAAGAGAAAATTTTCGCCTTCTTAGCCATTATCGTTTGATCGGAACAGATAAATAAGCGGTGGACCTACAACATTTCCGCGTCACGTGGTTGCATGGTAATGTATCCTTTCAAGATCATGGAGCATGAGCTTTCTCTTTTACTTTAGCACATATTATTGTTGAGATGGAATGTGCTAAAAGGATGGTGGTCCAGAAGGGCTTCTTTACAGCTTCATCTTTATTTGTCTACTCCCAAAAGTTTGTCTCTCTATGATGTCTATTTGTTGGTTGAGCTGCCCACAGACAACTCAGTAGGTTATGAAGGCTAAAGTTTCTTTTCTTGGTCCCCTCCATGTATTGGTTGCACCAGCTGCTACCAAACTTATGCTTCAATGTAGTTTTCTTGGTGAAGTACCTGCACGTTTCACTCCCTTTAGTTCGTACTTTTAACAGCTTAAATCCACCACCAGCAGATATTATCCTTTTTGGACTTTTCTTTTCGAGATTTTCTTTAAGGTTTTTGAAACACGTTTGCTAGGGAGAGGTTTCCACACCCTTATAAAAATGTTTCGTTCTCCTCCTTAACCGATGTGGGATCTCACAATCCACCCCCTCTAGGGCCCAATGTGCTTGCTTGTTTTGTTCTCTCATCCCCCAACAGATGTGGGATCTCACAATCCACCCCTCTTCGGGGCCCAGCGTCCTTATTGGCACACTGCCTCGTGTTCAACCTCTTTGGGACTTAGCCTCCTTGCTGGCACATCCCCCGTGTCTAACTCTAATACCATTTGTAACGGCCCAAGCCCACCGCTAGTAGATTGTCCTATTTAGACTTTTCTTTTCGATTGTTAAAACGCGTTTGCTAGGTAGAGGTTTCCACACCCTTACGAAGAATACTTCATTCTTCTTCCCAACTGATGTGGGATCTCATAATCCGCCCCCTTTTGGAGCCCAGTGTCCTTTCTTATTTTGTTCTCCTCCCCAACCAATGAGGGATCTCACAATCCACCCCTTTTCAGGCCCAGCGTCCTTGCTGGCACACCGCCTCACGTCCAACCCCTTCGGGGCTTAGACTTCTTGTTGGCACATCCCCCAACGTCTGGCTCTGAGACCATTTGTAACGACCCAAGCCCGCAACTTACAAATATTGTCCTCTTTGAGCTTTTCCTTTCGGGTTTCCCTCAAGGTTTTTAAAATGCATCTGCTAGAGAGAGGTCTCCACACCCTTATGAAAAATGGTTCATTCTCCTCCCCAACCGACGCATTGCAACCTGCATCAGAATGGAACGAGCTGGAAGTACTCGGTTTCAAGCAGAAGTACAGACTCAACCTTCTCATTATTACTTCTACTTACTTCCAATCTATACAAATAAATGTCATACTTCCAAAGGAAATAATCAGTGAACTGAATTGTTCTTCAGTTTCTTTGAATCTATGGCACTGCAGAAGGAACAGCTCTAATCAGAGGCTCAGATGATCTAGAAAAACTTGAACAATGAACAGCTGCTTTAGGATTTGTGATGGCTCCTCTTTCCAACAAATTAGGCTTCTTCTCATACTCCTCAGTTTCATGCTTGATCTCATTCAGCATGGCTGCGACGTCTTTCATTGTCGGTCGCTCCTCCGGCACGGTATTGACGCAGAGGAGAGCCACGCCGAGCACTTGAAGCATCTGTTGGATTTGAGTTCCTGATCGTTGGAGTAACTGCTGATCAAGAATTGCTGTAAATTCCTTGTTTCTGTTTCTTAGTTCTTTGTTAACCCATGTCACAATGTGGACGCCTTCTGGGATTCTAGTGTCCGTTGGTGCCTTCCCTGTTAACACCTCTAGAAGCACAACACCATAACTGTATACATCACTTTTCTCTGTTATCCTTAAGCTGTACCCATATTCTGCATTCAAATTGTATATCATAAGAGCTATATCAATAAAATTTTGATATCGAACGGGTTTAAAATTTTGTTCAGGATTGTTGGGAGGGAGTTCCACGTTGACTAATTAAGGAGATGTTCATAGGGTTCGTAAATATGGAATACATCTCGGCCTACTAGGAAAACAAAAAGCAAAGCCATGAAAGCTTATACTCAGAGTGGATAATATCCTATACTATTATGGAGATTCGTCATTTCTAACATGCTATCAGAGTCATGTCCTTAATTTAGCCATGCTTATAAGATCTTCAAGTGTCGAATAAAGAAGTTGTGAGTCTCGAAAGTGTAGTCAAAAGTGATTCACGTGTCAAACAAAGGATGTACTTTGTTCGAGGGCTTCAGAGAAGGAGTCGAGCCTTGATTAAAGGGAGGCTATTCGAGGGCTCCATAGAACTTAGGAAAGGCTCTATAATGTATTTTGTTCGAGGGGAGGATTTTTGAAAATTGTTGGAGGGAGTTTCACATTGGCTGAGATGATCCTGGGCTTGTAAAGAAACAATACTTCTCCATTGGTATGAGATTGTCTGGAGAAACCAAAAGGAAAACAATAATAGCTTATGCTAAGAGTGGATAATATCATACTGTTATGGAGGTTCGTGATTTCTAACAATGGTATTAAATTAATGGTCTTAACTTAGTCATGCTTATAAAATCTTCGAATGTTAAACAAAGAAGTTGAGCTTCAAAAGTGTAGTCAAAAGTGATTCACGTGTCAAATAAAGAAGGTACATTGTTCGAGGGCTCCAAGAAAGGAGTCGAACCTCTAAGCCCACCGCTAGCAGGTATTGTCCTCTTTGAGGTTTCCCTTTCAGGCTTACTCTCAAGGTTTTTAAAACGCGTATGCTAATGAGAGGTTTCCACATCCCTTTATAAACAACGTTTTTGTTCTCCTCCCCAACCGACGTGAGATCTCACAATACAAGTTTATTTTAAGCTTTGAAGTAAATTCTACTCGTTTATATAAACAGATAGTTTCAAGTTCCCGGTACTTACCTGGAGCAATATAGCCATAAGAACCAGCAACAGCATTGGAAGGTCTCGAACAACCCGAAGAATCGACGAGCTTCGCCAGGCCGAAATCCGCAAGAACAGCTTCAAATTGTGCTCCTACTAAGATGTTGTTTGCTTTAATATCACGATGGAGGATTGGAGGTATACAATCATGATGCAAATAAGCCAAGCCATGAGCAGCTCCCAATATAATCTTATACCTCGCATCCCAATCCAAGAACACCCTCTTCTCATGCAGCAATCCACCCAAACTTCCATTACTGATATAATCAAACAAAAGCAGCCTAGTTTTGCCATTGTTACAGCAACCCAAAAGCCTAACAATATTCCTATGTCTAATGGAACCAAGAATCTGAACTTCAGCTGAAAACAAGTCTCTTTCTGTAACAACAACATCACCATTCTTCAAAGGCCATAGCTTCTTCACAGCAATCACCTGTTTCGCCGGAGTTTCGACACGATAAACCAAACCCGAACAACCCTTTCCAACGACGTTCGAATCCGATAACCTCGTAATGATATCATTCACAGAGAAACTCAGCTTCTGAAATGGAGTAAACTCCCAATCCAAGCTATCTTCATGGCTGTTCCTGCTAGTTGTCGTGCCGCGTAATTTCGCGAACAAACTCGACACGATTAACACAAACAATGCAGCTGAAATGACACTAAGAAACACAAAAACTATTAGATTTCTATTCAGTTTCCTCCCTCTGCCATTGTTGCTATCCATGTGACATTCTGTTCTTGAAAAACAGAGCTTTTGATTGCCGGAGAAAACAGAGGATGGGAGGCTTTGGAAGAACTTTGTATCGGGAAGAACACCGGAGAAGTTGTTGAATGAGACATCAAGAGAGACAAGATTGTCGAGATTCCCCAACATTTCGAGGCTTCCGATGAACATGTTATGAGAGATATCCAAATTAGCTAACTTAGAGAGATTTGAAAAGCTTTCAGGGATTTCACCATTCAATGAATTTGAACTCAAATTCAGAAGAATATCGAGTTCTTGAATTCGACCAATCTCAGATGGGATTGAACCAGAGATTCTGTTACTACTTAGATCCAATAATTGCAAATCTTTGCAGAAACCCAATGAAGATGGGATCGAACCAGTGATGAAATTTCCCTTGAGAATCAATTTGCTTAGAGATGAAAGCTTACCCAGATTTGCAGGAATGGCGCCGGTTAATCTGTTCATGGAGAGGTCCAAAACATTGAGTTCTACGAGGAAGGAGAACGATGAAGGAATATTTCCATGGAGTTCGTTTCCATGGAGATCAACCATTTCTAATTCAGTACAGTTCCCAATCTCCGGCGGAATTTCCGACTTAAATTGATTTTCCGATAGCTCTAGGAAGCTTAAATCACGAAGAAGTCCAATCTCCGACGGGATTTTTCCGGTGAAGTTGTTTGATCCGAGGCGTAAACGAGTCAGGCCGGTACAATTCCCTAAATTCCGAGGGATTTCGCCGGAAAATCGATTGGATATCAGTAATAATTGGCTCAAATTCTTGAGATTCAACAGAGATTCTGGAATTGTTCCGGTGAGTGAATTATGGGAAAGATCGAGTGCTTCGAGTTTCTCGCAGTTGGAAAGCTCTGCCGGGATGTTTCCGGTGAGTGAATTCTGCCAAGCGAAGAACAGAGAGAGCTGGTTTAATCGGCCGATTGACGGCGGAATTCCACCGGAGAATCTGTTGTTATCCAATTCGAGTTGTTTCAGAGATGAAAAGTTTCCGATGAACGACGGAATTTGGCCGGAAAATTTATTTTCAGATAACAGTAGCTCTTCAAGAGCGATTAATTTCGCTAAAGAAACAGGGACTTCGCCGGAGAAATCATTCAACGAGAAATCAAGAACAACAAGCTCTGTTCCATTCCCGAGAGATTCCGGAATCTCTCCGCTTAAATTATTCTGCCATAACAACACTCTTCTAATACTCTTCATATTCCCCAATTCGTCGGGAATTTTCCCGGAAAGTTGATTCTGATAAAGAAACAAATTCTCTAACGAAGAACAGTTCCCAATTTCCGGCGGGATTTCGCCGGAGAGATTCGCAGTATAAACCGAAAGCGTTTTGAGATTCTTAAGCTCACCAAAACTCATCGGAATCCGCCCCGAAATCCCGGTATCTGCAAGCCCTAAAAACGTAAGTTCTTCACATTTAGAAATCTCCCCCGGAATTCCGCCATGAATGCCGTGATTTCCACCGGCGCGAAGAATCTCCAACGATTTCAACTCACCGATTTCCGCCGGAATCCTCCCAACCAATAGATTATCATAGAGTTCAAGCCGTTTCAGCGACGAACAATTCCCAATCTCCGGCGGAATTTCGCCGCTCAACGAATTCGAATTCAACGACAAGAATTCCAACTTCGAAAACTCCCCAATCTTCGCCGGAATCTCCCCTGTCAAAGCATTAAAACTCAAATCCAAAACAATCAACGAGGATAGATTACAAACTGTTTGTGGAAATGCCCCAGTGAGATTAGCATTAGATAAAACAAGTTTAGTGAGGGATTTGAATCCAAGAAGCTCCACCGGAAAACCAGTTCCGAGATTAATGGAGGAAATCTCAATTTCAGTAACAAATCCATCCCCTGAACATTTGATATAATCCCAAATGCATGGATTCTGATGGGTCAAATCCCAAGATGAGAAAAACGTAGCAGAAGAAGAGGAATTAAACGTTGAAAGCCATGAAAGCAGAGCTATGCCCTGTTGATTGAGACCAGAAATTAATGGCAACAACAAGAACACGAAGAACAACAAGAACAACACAACGGTTGAAACAGAATTTGAGATTCTTATTCCTCTCATCATGACATTGTTATAACTGAATTGGATGAACAAACCCACACAAGAATTCCCACTTTCTTCTTAAACAGAAACAGAATCGAATGAAATGTTGTTCATCTTCGGAAAAGGTTGGCGCAAAAAACATTGGTAACATGCAGATTGGCAGATACAAACAAGTGGGGATAGAAAGATGAGATTATGGGTTGTTTTCTTTTTACTTCAGATTGATTTCTTTGAATCCATTGTTTGATTTTGATCTCTGAAACTGATTCTACTGATTGATTGCTCTGTTTGTGAGGGTAGAAAGTGATGGAGAAGAAAACACCTTGAGTAGGAAGTACAATGGTGGATTATTATGTTAAAATATTATTTAAATTTATTTATTTTCATAATAGTTATCATTGATTTTTATAGAAATTATGAAAATATAATAATAATTTTTATTAAAAAAAAAGAAACAAAATAATGGAAAAAAGAGTTAAGATTAAATGATTGAAGGAATGATTAATTAAGCCAACACACCAACCAAAAAAGTTGTTTAGCATATGAGAAACTGTCGAGTTGAACTCCATTGTACGAGATAGGTCCCTTACTAAATTACAACAATTGTTTATTTTCATCCTATTTGAGCAGTTTTGAGTTAATCGAAGAATACATTTTCTGACGGCTCCAGGTTAGCCTCTTGGCTGATCCAACTTGGGTCTGATATGCACGAACCCCTTTCTTATTAGTTTCAAGAATTCTGAGGCATTGAGATTAGTATGACTACTTTTTAGCTAATTTAAATTATTTGAAGTTAAACTAATTGAAAATGACTTCGGCCTAGACCAACCAAGTAAGTGGCTCTAGTATCGCATAAGTTGGATGAATGGTATTATGTATGATGATGCATGTCTCAGGACCCTTACACGTGCCATATGTATGAATGATATGATTAGGTCATGTTGTATAAAACTTCTATGAAGTTGATAATCTATGATGCATAAACCTCCATAGACCATGTCATGAAAGTTATGTTATGTATGTAAGAATGTACAGGAATTATGCCTGCATAATTCACAGACTTTGTTATGTTACAGACCAGTGAAGGTTTGTCTTCCATTATAAATTATGTCATGATTATAAATTATGAGCACCTTGTGCATATTTTGTATGTCATGGGCATTGAGATACTTTCAAATTATGATGAGTACAGGCGCGTACATCACAACTTATGATTTATGACATTTATGTTCTTTCCCTCTATAGTATTTGGTATAACCACTTAGCAAGTGTTAACCCGACAAGGCAGTCTCAGGAGGTGTGCGAGCTCGCCTAGTGAGCCCATGTTCGCACACGTATGTCATGTGTAGAGAAATGATTAACTAGTAGGAGTAGGTACGTAACTATATCATAGGGTCATTATAATTTTTATCCTTGAACTTTAAAATTTGTTATAAAAAACACTCTCGAATCTTTTTAACTATCCCAACAAATTAAATATCTTTTGGTTACAATGAATAATGAAAATTGATATGACAATTTATGTGTAAAAACTTTTAAAAGATACATGTAATATTATTTATAAATATACATAAGTTAAGACCGTTATTACCATTTATTACCTATCGAAAGATACTGTCAAAATAATTTACGTAAATGTATGCATAATTATAATGATTAGTGAGACCTAAAATCTAACCGACCTTGAGATCCACTTTTTTTTTAGGTAAAATTGGATGTGCATTACTTCCACACATGACCCACGTGCATGCACGTACCCACTGGGAGAGCATTCACATTCTATTCCATAGGTTTGTTTATGGGCATGTACGCTCACGCAACCGAAACATGTAAAAAAGAAGGAAACACTTCAAAAATGAATAATGAGTATACGTGTATTTCGTGACTATGAAGTACTGTATGACTGAAATGATCACACATATGCATGAGATCCGATAAAATAATATTAATAGTTTAGTGATTTTGTGTAACATAAAATGTTTTCATGCATAAATCAATACTCGTATCTTATATGACTGATATTCATGTCATCCTTCGTTTAATCATATAGAATTATCTATCTCAATAACTCGTGACTATCATCATAATAGCACATGTATCATATAATTGTACATACCCATCTGTCTCACTAATGCATATTAATCATCGGAGATGCACATGCATCTCATAATTATATATAATCATCGGTTTCTATAACACATGATTAATCATCTTAATAATACATGCTATTCATATAACACTCGATTCATCCAACCAAGTTCTAAGGTATTCCAATTTCAAAAGGATCAGGCTCCCTGATTACTAAGAGCAGACCTCTTATCTATTCTCCTCTGACCTAGCTATTGAATATGTTTTACCGAGTGTTTGAAGGCGAAGCCACTGCACTAGATGTGCATGTAGTCATAATAGTCGGCTCATAGTAAGCTTACATACCTCAATGTAGTTCCTCATAAGTTATCATTCAGGTAAAAGCTTAATGAAGAAACTGAATCAGGTTAAGAATTGGGTTAGTGACGATTTGTGGATGTCGAAGTTGGTTGCCAATGTCGGGGTGAACAAAAAAGACAATGGGCAGAAAGTGTAGGGCACATTCTAAAAGGAGAGATTCGAGAGAGAAAGAGATTCATGAGAAAGTAATTCGTCTAATGTGAGACAAGTAGAGGGTGATCGTATGAATGAATAGTCGAATCAAGTAGATCTCAAAAGATGAAGCGTTTTAGGCAGTGGATCAACCTACATGGCTCACTTAACTCGACCCGACCTGTTGACTTTTTTTCTCGAGTCATTACATCGATAGCTTTAATAAAAGTAAAGCAATGTAAAGTCATAAGGGCTATATCCATGTGTATTTGTGTGGTGATGTAAAAAGTTAGTGAACAAAGATGGCTTATCTACTCAAAGCAAAGAAAGGCACATGGTGAAAGGGACAAAGCAGCCTGCCAAACATAAAAGGCAAAATCATGTATCACTAGATGCTTAAATTTCATTTTGGTACCTATCTTTCAACATTTGTTGTGACTTTCAAAATTTTAAAATGTTTCTTTTATTCTTTTTGAACTTTAATTAAGAAAAATATATAATGGTTCGTTCTTTTCAAAATTTTAGAGTGTTTTGTTGTCCACTCCAACCAATGTGGGACATCACAATCCACCTTCTTTGGGGTCAGCGTCCTTACTGACACACCGCCTCATGTCTACGACCCTTCAGGGAACATCGAGAAGGCTGACACATTGTTCGGTGTCTGGCTCTAATACCATTTGTAACGGCCCAGACCTATCGCTAACAAATATTGTCTTCTTTGGGTCTTCCCTTTCAGGCTTTCCCTTACGGCTTTAAAACATGTCTGCTAGAATAAAGAGTGTTTTATTCTCCTCTCAACCGAGGTGGGACATCAGAGTTATGTATTTAATAGGTAGGTAGTAATAATGTTTTTTAAGGTCAATTTTCAGACTAAAAATTACAAATTATTGTCTTGTTTGGTAACGATTTTGTTTTTAATTTCTTTTTGGTACTTTGGTTATCACCGTTCTTACCGAAACACTTGAATTCTTAGTTAAATTCCAAAAATTAAAACAATTTTTTGAAAGTTACTTCTTTTTCTTTTAGCTTTCAGAACTTAACGTGGTTTTTAAAAACATTAATAGAAAGCCGATAACAAAACAATAAAACATATATCTCGAAATGGTATTATAAAAGTCTCCAAAAGTAAAAATAAAAATCAAATAGTTATCAAACAAATCCAAAATAGTGATCAAACGAGCCTATATGGTGAATTTTTTTAGTTAGTCAATGTACTTTCAATAAATATGAAGCTTAGTCTCGAATAATGATAATTAGTAGATATTGTTCGCTTTAATCTATTACTTATTGTCCTCAGCCTTATGTTCTTAAAATGTGTCTCGTCTCTTATCGGTAGATCTTTAAATATGGTAAAAACGCTTAAATCATTTATTGATAAAGTTATTCGATCAATGCAAGTGAATCTATTGGTAAAGAAATTATTAAAAATTAGAATAATAATAAACTAAGAAGGGGCCCATTTTTCTCCCATTCATGAACCTTTCTTCACCAAATCAAGCAAATCTTCTCCATATCAAGATGTAGAGTCCATGTTATTTGTATTTTTCTTGGATTCTTGGGTTCTTGATAAAATAAATTAATGGAAATATTGTACAAAATCTTTTATTCTTGATTTGGTTAGCTTATTTACAAAGAACAAAAACATCTAAAAGTCAAGAACATAGATTTGGTGTTGGGCTTAGTTACTTTACCAAAATTAGTAATGGGTAGCTAAAATGTTTGTCAAATTTGCAATGTGGGTTGGATTGGGTCGGGTTTAACGTTTTCTTAG
The DNA here is from genome assembly GCF_002806865.2 of Cucurbita pepo subsp. pepo. Taxonomy (NCBI): domain Eukaryota; kingdom Viridiplantae; phylum Streptophyta; class Magnoliopsida; order Cucurbitales; family Cucurbitaceae; genus Cucurbita; species Cucurbita pepo. The sequence goes on from NC_036643.1 coordinate 6,006,075, forward strand.
ATTCATCTCAATTACTGGGGTTAGTAAAATTTTCAACCAAAACAACTTAATTAAATAATGAACCTGATCTAACCCAACTTAGGGTTGAGTTAGTTCGAATTGTTCGGGTCATTTATTCAATTTTTATTTTTTTAATAAAAGTAAAATGTTAGATCGTAAAACATCTATTTCCTTATTTTCAAACATCAACTTTATTTTGAATATATATTTTGAAGATTATTTTTAAGAGTAGTTGGAGAATAAATAAAAAAAATTAATGTGTATATATAAATATATGATAAAGAGAATGTATATTATAAAATTAAAAATAAATTGGGTCAGTTTAGTTCAACCCAATCTAGTTTTAGAAGAATTCTCGAACCCATGTGATTGATAAAATTTTCATTTACTTAAACTAAATTTCACCCAAATTGAACTATACAAATTGAGTTGAGTTGATCGAAATTTTCGAGCCATTTTGAATTTGATATTCAATTTTTTTGTCATTCCGATTTTGCCCTTGTAAATTTTTAAATATAATAATAGTATATCAAAATAAAGAAGATATACCAAATACGTTTAATGGGTTACGATAAATTTAATATTGCATCAAACCCTCGATAAATAATAAGCTAAGTATATGATCTTAAAAATATGTAAAATGCAAAATTGAACAATTTTTAAAGTTTAGAAACTTATTAAATGTAAAACGAACGTATTATATGAAACTTGTGGATAGGGGGTGTACATTCAATTCGATAACCCGACAACCCGGACCAACCCAACCCGAATTTTAATTCGGGTTGGGTTGGATTAGCTTTTCGAGTTGATTTGGTTCATTTTTTTGAACTCAAACTGACTCGGTTCGGGTTGGGGGGTGATTTAGGAGTAATAATTTGTAAAGTGAATGATTTGGTATGAGATTATAGAGGTAAGGGGGCAAGAGTAAGAAAATTAAGGAATGAAAAGGAATAATAGAGAGGGGGAAAGAAACAAGGAGAAAATGAGAAGGAAGAAAATGATGACACACGAGACGAGTAGGGTATCCCAAAGATGTCCATTCATTTTGAGATGGAAACAAATTGGAATGTCTTTTACTTGCTCCATTGTAGGTCCCTCTTCGCCTTGTTCTTGTGTTCTTCCCTAGATCCTCGTGACATCAACTTTGATTCTTAAACATAAGGTTTTTTTTTTTTTTTTTGTTTTTTTGGCAAATTCTATGTAATTATGTTTCAATACTTATGATCCTGTGAGTATCAATCTGAACGTAAATCAATTGGTTAAAGTTTATGTCTTCTGCTAAGAGGTTAGAGGTTCAAATCTCTGATCTCCGCTCTACCTTTATTCTTTGTTTGGGAGAATTCTCATAGGAATCCGGATTGGGCTTCTTTCAAGAAAAATTTTGGTGTCATATATTTTTTTATTATTATTTATTAAAATGATATAACTTTTTCGTAGAATTGAGATTTTAAGTTTAGTTTGCCCTCTATTTTAGTCGGTTCAATAACTTTTCTCATTGTTTAGGACTGATGTTACAGTTAATTAGGCAAAGATCAATTTATTATATGTTTTTGAAGGTTATAGGTGAAATTTGACTCCATTAGGGTTGACCTAAGCTACAGTTAGCTCATCGAGAGTATTATTTGAATAATCTCATTGAGATAAATGGAGTTACTATTGGATGCCTACCCGGACAAATTGTTTGATGCATGGATAGTGTGAGGATTGAGACTCGATAACTCTAAAAAGTCAGAAAAAGTTTTTGCGAAAGAAAGCATAGAGAATTTAAAACATAATATACCTTTTATTTATAGTATATCAAAATAGTGTGCATATATATAAGTAGTTAAAACACAACACTATAGTTAAAAACAGATGATAAGAAACAACCACAAAATATTCCATTTTTATTATCATGTATTAAAACCCTGCTAGCGTCTTTCTTCATTTTATAACATTTTTATCATAGCTTTCCATGCATACATAGGGGTTGTACATTATGCCAATTTATCATTTGCATGTCAATTATATCACATATCATTCATGTTGCACATATGTCATATCACAAAACTTATCATGTCATCGAATGTATCAATTCGCATCATGCACATATCATATCATATCATATCATATCATATATCATAACAATCACATAATATAATCCCAACATGCCTTCACAAATATCATATGTTAACATATCATATCGTAAGCATATCAATTCATCATATACAACATAATATTTACGTATCATCTCATACACATATCATTTCATAATAGTTTGCATATACGAGCATATGACATATGTGAAGTCACGGGCACGTGTCATCATTCAACATACAATTATAACCAAACTGACAGTAGGGCCACTTATTTGATTGGCCTAGGCCGAAGGTACTACGACCCTTTGACACTAGTTTAACGCTGCTCTATGAAATTTAATTCTACCTAAGGAGTCCAACATCATAAATTAGAATTCTACCCTGAAAATTGGCTCACCTAGTTTTATATAAAATAATTTAAACGGGTTAAACTTAATTTTGTATAAAATAATTTAAACTCGTTAAAATAATTTAAACGGGTTAAACCTAATTTTGTATAAAATAATTTAAACTTACTCACTTCTCGGTCTTAACAAACTGGAACATTTTCCTTCCTTTTTTTCTAATTTCAAAATTTTGAGTTATTAAAACAAAGTTTGATATATTTGATGGTCATTTCATTCATGAACTAAAGGTAAGTTACTTCAGAGCATTAGGGTCATTTTACACGATTACTTGGTTTAGCTAAACCTTATCCAATGACTTTTTAACTTCAAAAAAATCATCAAACATCATAAAATAAGATATAATACAAAGTTTCGTAACATTTGGAGGTCTTTTGGAGCATGAACGGATGATAAGTTACCTTAGGGATATTATGGTCATTTTTTACCATTTTTTGGTTTAGCTACCTATCTTTATCGAATTGACCACCAAATTTCAAATATAATCCTAAAATGTCATCATATGCTCATAACTAAAAATTCATAGGAGTAGAGTTCATTTAGTGAGTTATTTTAGCGTTACTCAATCTCGAGCAATTTGATCGGTTTAAGGTCTTAACTCTCGATTATTTGTGTTTTTCTTTCATATTTCCATAATACACACTTGATTTATGATTCATACACAAATGCAAGCGAATTCTAAATTCAAAAAAATTGAAATGGGATAAACATTAAAATCATTCATCATAAAAGTTGAAGAGAATTGGACAAAGTCCCAACAAGAAGAAATTCCCTATCATCGAACTCAAATGCTCTCAATGTATAATTAATTTGAAACTTTGGGTAATAGTAGGAAGGAAATAGTATGAGAGAATGTCCCAAAGCCTATAGTTAGTGATACAAATATAAAACATCCAAACTTTGATTTAAAATCTCATACACTCCACATTATTAAATATGTGGGGACATACATGATTGATTAGATCGAGACACTCAAAACTCTCCCTCACATTCCATCAATCATAACACCTAACCTATGCTATCTTCAAATTATTAACTTCATTCCTTATTATCCTAAATTTTTGTCAAATTTATAGTTTCATTTTATGATTTCATAAAATAAACTTGGATATAAAAGTTAATGGTAAAAAATGTCAAAAAATATGAATAGGAGTTTTGTTTGTTTTTTATTTCACCAACCACATGTTGGAGGAACGAATTGAACATCTAACCTACCTCTGATTGAAAATATATCGATTATCTCATAATCAGTTAAGTAATTTTGTATTAAAATCTAATGTTCAATGTAATTTTTGTTCTGTAGGTTTGAAATAGTTATGTTTTTGTTTACGAGTTTTAAAATGATCTTATAATTGAGACGTAGTTTCTTGTTTAAATTTAAAGCTTTGTCTCCAATCGGGCTAAGGTTGTAGTTCAAAGTTTGAAATCTTAAACAATTTCGCTTAATATAATATAACTTGTGATCTTATACAACTTAAAAGAAGATGGATATCTATTTACGAGTGAGAAATTTCATCTCTCTACCTATTCTACCAAAAAAAAAAATTATCTATTCTGCAGTTCATGTTTTCTAGTTAATGCACTAGAATTTTTTTAGTCCTCACGAGTTGATCTCTCTTTTTTTCATTTTGACCCCATAGTTGAACGCCCCTAAGGTATACTTTGTGGTACGGAATTGTCTTTGACTCTACTCGATAATTACATACTTGTATCCTCCAATCACTTCATATCATCAAGTGGCCACTAAACAAGACTAGAATACCATTATATATACTTTAGTTACCTCACTTTCCTTGTAGCTAGGTACATACCAAACAACTCTTCCATGTAAAGCATATTTATCTTAAGTTCTTGAAATTTAAACTCTTTACTTTAACTCTCATGTTAGGTTCTTCCCGATTTACCATCAACGTGGTGGTCAACTCTCTAGAGCTTGAATTTCCATGTTCATGAGTTCTAGGGTATTATCATTTACTCTTTATTTACTACGTTTCTCTAATTATATTTTATCGTACTCTCTAAGCTTGTAGTTTAAAGCTTGCTCTCTATCATCTACGACTTGTCAACTAAATTCTCTAGTGGCCTAAACAGAATAAAGCCTGAAGGTTAGGCTTACTCATGCTTCTAACTTTGCACTAAGAACAATTATCAACTGGTTTCATGGGGCCTAGTAGACTCCATGTTAGACTCTACAATGGCCTGTCAAGCTACCAACATATACTATATACATGTGATTTAGGTTGAGTCCAGCTAGCATCTCTCTAATAATTCCCACATTGTGCTCCCATCATCTGGAGCATTATCACATAAAACTACGAGATAGGCAAATAAACACGTTACATAGGCAATAAGCATACTAAAGAGAAACACAATATCCTTGCTAATTGTTAAAGATCACGTATTTGTTTAGATTGCTGTCAATTAGTATCTAATTAAATCTCCGTTAGGAGTTAGATTTACTTTTGTTTTGATTTGATTTGATTTGATTAAATTTGTTTACTGGTTTGTTACTCGATTTTCTCCAGATTTTTAGGTAGATTTTATAAATATCTTTTTGTATTCTCTGTGTGTATATATAGAGCATTCTTGCTCTTCATAATTCAATATTCTCATCAATTATTCAATCAATCCCTCTTTCACTAACAATTGGTATCAGAGCTATCTTCTTAAGGGTTTGTGAGATCAAAATGGGAGGAGAATCCAGTTTTTCCGCTGTTGCCCCACCAGTTTTCGATAGAGACAATTATCAAATGTGGGCAGTTCGTATGGAGACTTATTTGGAGGCCTTGGATCTTTGGGAAGCAATAGAAGAGGATTACGAGGTCCCTTCGCTTCCAGCAAATCCTACTGTAGCACAAATCAAATTACAGAAGGAAAAGAAGACAAGGAAATCAAAGGCGAAAGCTTGCCTATTTGCCGCTGTATCTCAAATGATCTTCATGCGAATAATGTCCCTCAAAACAGCAAAGGAAATCTGGGATTATCTCAAGGCCGAATATGAAGGAGATGAGAGGATTCGTGGAATGAAAGCCCTAAATTTGATCAGGGATTTCAAGTTGCAGAAGATGAAGGAGTCAGAGTCGGTAAAAGAGTACTCTGACAGACTTCTCAGCATCGCCAACAAGGTGAGATTGCTTGGTTCTGTATTAAATGATTCCAGGATCGTTGAAAAGCTGCTAGTCACTGTTCCAGAGAAGTTTGAAGCCACCATTACTACTCTGGAGAACACCAAAGACTTGTCAAAGATTTCTCTTACAGAGCTCTTGAATGCTTTACAAGCACAAGAGTAAAGGAGGTCTATGAGGCAAGAAGGGGTGATTGAAGGTGCCTTACGTGTTAGACAGCAGCAGGTATAAAAACAACAAAAATTTCAAAAATCAATTGACATATGGAGATTCATCTGCCAATTATCAAAAGACAAAAGGAGAAGGTTTCAAAAAATCTTATCCACCTTGCCGCCATTGTGAGAAGAAAGGTCATCTACCATACAAGTGTTGGAGAAGACCTGACGCCTTCTGCTCCAAATGCAATCAACTTGGACATGAAGTTGTGATCTGCAAAGCCAAAGATCTGGTGAAAGAAGTAGATGCACAGGTAGTTGATCAAGAAGAAGAAGAAGATAAATTGTGTATGGTCACTTCTTCCTCAAGCAAAGAATCAAGCGAGAGCTGGTTGATTGACAGTGGGTGCACAAATCACATGACATATGACAATGAGTTTTTTGAGAAATTAAGAGACACTGAAGTCAAAAGAGTGAGTATTGGCAATGGTGAACACTTGGAAGTCAAGGGAAAAGGCACAATAGCTATAACAAGCTATGAAGGTACAAAATTTATTCCAGATGTTTTATTTGTACCTAAAATTGATAAAAATTTGTTAAGCGTTGGTCAGTTACTTGATAAAGGCTATAAAGTATTGTTTGAGAATAAGCAGTGCTTGATCAAAGATGCTAGTGGCAAAGACTTGTTTAATGTCAAAATGGAAGGAAAAAACTTTGCTCTAAATCCGACGGCCTTTATATCCAAAGTTAGTACCATTGAGATTTGGCACAAAAGACTTAGACACTTTCATCATCAAGGTTTGCTTTAGATGCAATCAAAGAAACTAGTAGAAGAACTCACTAACACTGATGAGGACATGCCTCCTTGCCGTACTTGTATTTTTGGGAAGCAACATAGGCAACCCTTTCCTAAACAGGCATGGAGAGCCTCGAAAAAACTGCACTTGGTTCATACTGATCTTTGTGGTCCTCAGCGAACACCATCATTAAATGGTAATCTTTATTACATTGTTTTTATTAATGATCTAACAAGAATGTGTTGGATATTCTTGCTGAAGCAAAAGTCAGAAGTTGCGGGTGTATTTTGGAAATTCAAAGCCAAAGTTAAGAATGAAAGTGCATGCTTAATTCAGACTATAAAATCAGATAATGGCAAGGAGTACACTTTAGAAACTTTTAGCAGGTTTTGTGAAGAGGTTGGAATTGAACATCAATTGACAACACCATACACTCCTCAACAGAATGGCGTCAGGAGGAATAGATTTATAATGGAGATGACGAGATGCATGCTTCATGAGAAGGATCTTCCAAAACGTTTTTGGGGAAAAGCAGCAAACACTATTATGTGCTTGCAAAATCGAATTTCAACAAAAGTTGTGAAGGACCTGACACCATTTGAAGTTTGGTATGGTTACAAACCTTCTTTAAAGTTCCTTAGACTATTTGGGTTTCTTTGCTTCATTTACATTCCACAGGTCAAGCGTGATAAGCTTGACAAAAAGTCAGAAGTTGACATCTTTGTTGGGTATAACACTATATCCAAAGCTTACAGAGTTTTTCAACCACACATTAGTTGTGTTATTGTGAGCCAAGATGTTCATTTTGCTGGAAATGAGCAATGGAATTGGGAAGAATTGACGAAGGTGAATCAGATTTCTAATACACCAAACAATTTAATCTTTGGTAGCATGTTAAAAGAGTCTGAATATGAACGACAAGATGCTTTGATTGATGATGCACCTGTCCGAGGAGGAGCTTTCAAAAACAAAATCTGAGAGTTGGTTGATCGACCTCTAGATAGAAAGATAATTGGAGCAAGATGGGTGTTCAGAAAAAAGCTTGGAGTTCACAGCATCTAAACAAGGAGGAGTGTTAAAGATCACGTATTTGTTTAGATTGTTGTATCTAATTAAATCTCCGTTAGGAGTTAGATTTACTTTTGTTTTGATTTGATTTGATTTGATTTGATTTGATTTGTTTACTGGTTTGTTACTCGATTTTCTATAGATTTTTAGGTAGATTTTCTAAATATCTTTTTGTATTCTCTGTGTATATATAGAGCATTCTTGCTCTTCATAATTCAATATTCTCATCAATTATTCAATCAATCCCTCTTTCACTAACACTAATCAAGAAACTCGAACATGCTCTTGTTTCTGTCTTAGTCACCAGTCACCTAGACACCCAAATCCTTAACATTGAGTTCCTAAGCTCCAAACTTATACTATCTTTAGTAAATTGATGCTTGGGGCAAGAAAGGGGAGATAACTAGAAATAACTCCAACAAAGTCTTCCTTAAAACACTAACAATAGAAAATGAGATCTATAAACATTTCAAGACTCTACTCATGCCAAGTTTCTAATGTTTGCATGTAATCTAACCTAGGGACCATTGCAAAATTTAGAGAATTAGCTTTGGAGAAGTTTGAACTTGAAATTGATGGCATGAGTTCACATAGGTTGACTTGGTTTCAAAGGACAAAATCAAACTTTCATTAAGGATGTCAACACCAGCGTAAGTTAATCAGGTAAGTGATCTTATTGTTGAAGTTAGATAACTGAGTCATGTATGATGGTGCATGTTTCGTGGCCTCTACCTGCACCATATTCTTTTATGTTATGCTTATGAGTTCTATGTATGACATATGACGGTATGCTATGTATGCATGTGATATTCATTACGCCATGTTGTGAATGAAATGAAATGTTATGTATGTCATGTTATGTCTTGCCATATAAAGCTATGTGATGGATTATGTGTTGACTGTCATGTATACATGATGCATATATGCAATATGTCATGGATGAAAGGAGAAAGGGAATGATGTTAATGTTATATTGTGAATGTAAATCATGGAGACCTCATACATGTATGTATGTCACGTGCATTGGGATACTTCTCCGTTATGTTATGTTAGTACGAATCCATACCTTTGTTATTTATGTTTGTCATGATATCATGCGGGCCTTTCGTTTGTTGTGGCATTCGGTGACGTGTAATGTGTTGTGCCTAACTAAGCCAGGCCCAGGAGGTATGTATACGAGCTCGCCTAGTGAGTCCATGTGCGCATGCGTGGGCCGTGTGTGAGGAAGTAACACACATCCACCTTGCCCAAAAGGGGAAAGAATCCAAGGCCATGCTACGGTTTTAAAAGATAGGTCTCATCATTACATGTATGTGATTGCATTACTAACCCAGCAGTGGGATGACTTGTTGAGTATGTCTTAAAATACTTAAGTCATATGCTACTCTTATATTTTTCAAATAAAGATAAAGCTCCCTTGCACGAATAACAGTAAAGGCTGGAATGGCCATGGAAGTCAAGATAGTTCTTAAATTTTATTTAGTCGTTGATAGGTAGTTTTTTCCATTTTTCATGTTTAAGGACCTTTTTTTTTTCATGTTTAAATTAAATGTGTAAGTCCATAGCTTCACTTAAAACGTTTTATTTAAATTTTCGCATATACTATTAAAAGCATGCATGTAGTGACGTCTCTCGTTTAGGTAAGAAAATTAAAGACAACGAGTCATACATATGCTTGATATTAATTTCTAAACATGCTTGTTTAACGGGTAAGCATAAAGTAGGCTAATCCAAATAGCTACTTACCCTCGTTAACACTCGTTATCTTTTCTTGCATAATTCACCTCCTACTCGGATCCGAATTGTTCCAAATTCCTCCCAAAAATGCCTAAAACAATAACCTTTCCTTAATTATTTTTTAGGTGTCGATCCCATAAATCAAGGACTTAAAACTCTCTTTATTGGAGCCACCTTCAACCACACATGATCACCTATATCCTAGGTCGCATGTCAGTGTAGCTTTTTGGCTACTTTTTGCAATTTACATGGTCGCCTTAATCTTAGGACTCGTTCATACTTTGGTGTATGGTCAATTATTAGAGGTGGTCCTTATATTCTTAGATATGACACATATTGATGTAATTCTGGACATGAGTTGGTTGGGTGAGAATTTTGCCACCATTATTTGTTTTTGTAAAACAAAGTGATTATAGAGATCATCCCTAAAGTATTGTTCCCTTTGAAAATAAGAAAGTTAATTTGTCACGGTGCGTGGAGTGTGATGCACTGACATATGATGGTTTGATTTGAGTAAAAAAATAAAAAGTCACCCCCAAACAGATAGTCAAACAAAATTATTGAATTAGACTCCAAAAGAAATGTTGTGAGCTTGTGTACTAGATTTTACCGGCAGTTGAGATACTCAATTGCATCGGATGGAGTTTACCTACTATTATAGTTACCAAGCAGCTACTAACATGACGTCATTTGAAGTTATTGTAGGGCAACCCTTGATTACTAAGATGAGGTAGGTGAACACCACTTGTTAGTACCCAAGTTAGTCCAAATCACGAATGAGATGCAGATAGAAAAACCTCATTGAAATTTATGTCTTAAAGCCTCGTAATTAATTTTATATTTTTTAATAATAATTTGAATTATTTTATTTACAATTTAATATTATCCATGGTATATAAATCTAAGGTTATTAGTGTAGTCTTGAAGAGCGTGGTTGACATATAAGAGAATTATGTTCAAATGATTAATTAAAGGGTCTATAGTATATGGATAATATTGAGTGTCTTATCCTGATCATACTATTGATATAATCATCTTTGTAATTGTTATAAATGATTTAATCCAAATCGTTTATGTGGAGACATGTGAGTTGGGATTATCCTATCTAATGAGTTTATATAAGACTGGATCACAAAATATTTAATCTCTCTTATAAATTCATTAATAGAGAAGATTAATGTTTCACAAGATGATCGTTACGACTCAATCTTAATCCTTAGTAAACTACGAAACCTATAAGGGCTTGTTCGTTGATTTGCATGGGAGAGAATAAATTTTGTAACCAATTCAATATGCCTACTATTATAACCCGTTATGTGTATTGATATAACCATTACAAGCAAGTCAAGATTACTGGTAGGTCAAAAGTTCATTTTATCCTTGTAATTACCGTTTATGCTTAAGTGTCAATAATTCTCTAATGAACAATTTGCTTATGATTCAACCATAAACCAAGTCCCTCTCACGCCCGAATGAGAGAGTGAGACCTATAATTAGCACTTTGAATAAGTCTCGAAGATAAGCCGATTGAAATTCTGTTCCCAACTCTCTATTTGGTCAACTCACTGAGGATTAAGATCGGGTTACATATGATTATCCTATAAAATATTATCTTCTCAATTAAAGGATTTATAAAAAGAGATTAAAAATTTTATAGTCCAATCTTATACAAACTTTTTAGGTAGGATACCCCATCTCACATGTCTCCACAACAGTAAGTAGATGGAAATTACGTTCCCAACTCCCTGTTTGGTCAACTCACTTAGGATTATGATCGAGTCGCATATGATCATCCTGTAAAATGTTAATTTTTCCAATTAAAGGATTTATAAAGAAAGATTAAATATTTCATAGTTAGTCTTATACAAACTTATTTTATAGGATACTCTCACTCACATATCTCTATAGGAACGATTTATATCAAATTATTTGTAACAATTATAAAGTGGATCGAACCAATAGTGTTACACAAACAAGACAATCAACCATAACCATATACTATAGACCTTTTAGATTATTACTTGAACATAATACTCTTCTATGTCCACCACATTGTGTTCAAAATTACAATAATAACTTTGAATTTTTCTTACCAGGAATAATATTAAATTACAAATAAATAATCACAATTATTATTAAAAATTTGAAATTTTAGAGTATAAATTCTAACCATACATACAATATTAATATTGATATGATATACTGAGATGTGATATTCGTATGATATATTATTGATATTATAAATGCACTAATGTTATACTCGAAAGAGATTACAAATGAGCAAGAGTATACTACTGATACACCAATAATAATATTATATTTGAAATTACATTTTGAATTAGCGTCGATATACTACTAATATACTAACAATAAACTATTGATACATTCCTAATACACATCTGATATACTATTGATGCACGTATACTATTGATACACATACTACTAATATATTAACAATAAACTATTGATACATTCTTCATACACTACCGACAGACTATTGATACACGTATGTAGATTCTATTCATATTCGAATTGTGGGTAGTACTCTATCATTACAACTGATATGCTATTGATACTTTTTTAGGTATTTTTGGCGTTTAACAATTGTGAGTAATACACTCACATTAACTTATGCAATATTCCAATGATAATGGTTACCAATATGAAAAATTGATCCATAGTGAGTGCATGTTGACTTATAAGTTTGGTATATTAGTGGTATAACTTATATAATAAGTTATACAACTAGTGAGTATATTAGTTCATTAATATACAAGAATGCAAAATATATCATATATGCTCATGATACACCTGCTAACCAAGGTGGGTAAAATTGGAAATAAATAAATGAAACTCATAATTACAATTCTTTCCCATACATGCAAATCTAAAAAATTATGGAATGTTATATATATTATCGATCTTAGGTTTTTTTTATCTGATGTCACTTCAACAAATAGTTGTCTTGTAAAACGGTAGAAGGGATAAGAAAATGAACGATATCTTGACTTCTAACCAGCCTGTTTGCAAGTTCTTGTTGACGGTAACTTAGAATTCTTTAATGGGCATAGTAGGAAGAACTTTCACCTCGGTCCTAACCAAAAAATATTTCGACTTCTAACTCGCCTATTTGCAAGTACTTGTTTACGACAACTTAGAACACTTCATGAGCGTATAGGCACTTCCTCCTAACCAGGTTATACCTCGTCTGATTTGATTATTTAGATAAATTTCATTGTGTCGCTCCTAACCAGGTTATACCTCGTCTGATTTGATTATTTAGATAAATTTCATTGTGTCGCGATTACCCCTCAAGTCTAAGGATATATTAATAGGGGTACGTTTATCCATTAAATCATCTTACACAACCCGTCATCTATTATTATAGCCATTTTTATACGTCCAATGTCAAGTCACCCAACCATGCCTTGGGCTTAGTTGCCAGATTCCATAAACAACTTTCATAAGTCCTCTCAAACGAGCTTTAGTCAAGCTTACTACTAACCTATCAGCTAGAGCCAAGCTTTGACCATGAATGTTCATCGCTTCTGGCCGCCTTATCCCGTCAACAGATCCAAGTCAGCATCAACACTGAAAAAGATCTTTCTTCCTCACAGCCGGACCAACTTAAAAGCAAGCTACCTGTTGCTTCCGAGCTCAAACCAATTAAAACAGAATTGCTACTTCCTTCTTGTTATTCTTGTTATCGAGAGCGGTATTCTCCGCCCCTATCAAATCTAGTCTAGGGAGAGAACTCGTAAGAGAGAAGGAACAAAGATCAAATATGACTGACCTCCAAACTTCAAAATCTAATCGAAGCTAACCACTGGGACAGAGTTAAGTCTCATTCATCTTGCTTTCGTCTTTCTCCTTATGATTTAAAAAGGTAAACTCTCTTTGACATTGATAAGGATCTGACTGAAGATTCTTCTTTTCGATAAAGGTAAAGAATGGAGAGGGGAAGGAGCTTATCACCCGATACAAATCTAACACGTTAAAATCTCCTACAGAAGAGCCAATCATACTCTATGTAGCAAACAAAACCGTACACAAAGTAGCTTGCCACAACAATGCAACATATATCCTCGACAATTTAGAAGTTTGAATCTTCAACCTCACGTGTTGGAACACCAACACGACTTTATTATCCCAATAAGAATAGCCATTAACCTAAATAAAATGTCTAACTACAAGAACCATAACCTTCCACTTTGGAACCAACCCTCAGCTAACTCACCAACAACCCTGACCAGGTTTCACACACATTATGTTATAGAGATTCACAACAAATAGGTAAGAATAAAGCCACAATACGAATGCCATCCCCCACAAAATGATCAAAAAACTGCAAAAGTCTGGTAAAGGGAGGCACTTCCCTTTAACTTAATGTGGCCTTTGGTGTAAAGGAGAACTGTTTAGCCGCTCCTCTCCCCCTTAGCATATGGCATTGAAGCTCCGAACGACCGTTATATCGTCGACAAGACAGATTCATCATCTACTGATCCTCTTTTGACCTCTCACCATTCCCAACCTCAAGTCTGAATTCTTCAGCATCATCTTTTGGTCGGAAATTTGTCGGTCCTGAGAGTAATGTCCGAGTTTGAATCTACAGCCAGACTCATTTTGGTTAACCAGTAAGTCATGGTAGAGGCGAGCAAGAACGAAGCGACCCAGAATGAAGAACACTGGTGTTGCTTAAAGGGCTTGTAGGACTTATAGGGCTTTGTATACAAGGTGATGACTCGGTAAAAGTTCTCTCCTCAGACGCCACATTCTTTCCCGGTTGTGCAGCTCGCTTCGCACGAAAGACGCCCCACAAATAGTACTTCGTCTGAAATCCTGCACATGATTTGCTCTGTGCTTTAAATATAATCATACAAGATGCTGGAATGGCATTGCTCAATGATTTGCACCAAAAGTTCGAGAATGAATCAAATAAGAACTCAAAAAGTTACATCTATAATGAAAAGAAACTCGAAGTCGATCAATATATGTCATCCCCAGTACCGAGAATGAATCAACAAACTGAAAATTGTAAAAAGTTCATGTGGCCTTACTCCAATATCGCATCGGTAACACGGACGAAGTAAAAACTAATAGCTCTGCATTCTTCAACACAGTCTTCATGGCTAGGTCCTGGCACATCATTGAATTGATGAGAAGATCAAACGCCTTTTGGCTTCTGTAACAATAAAAAGAAAACACATTTTCATGAATAGAAGCAGGAAACAGACAGAGAGAAGTGGACTTAGAAGCATAAATTCTTCACCTTTCCCCTTCTGCAAAGAAATAAAGAGCAATACTTTGATCAGTTGGCCCCAATTTCTCGAATCCTTTCGGCCATATATCGGATCTACGAAGTATTTCAACGGAAAGTAACTCCGGTAACGTTTTTGCCTCCTCGTACACTTTTGAGCATGCTAAGCTAGACATATGAGCAACAAGTACACAAACTCCACCAAAACTTTGGTTCCAAACTTCTAAAGTTCCCCTGTCACGACCAAAATAAGAATTGTACTTCATTTGTAACGGGAAGACCCCATCTATGATCTCGAGAACCGGCACACTGCCCCTATATCAATCACCGGCTAATTTGAAATAAAATTAAACATAAACAAAAAGCTCTTACCTCCAAACCGGATCGACTATAGGCTGTGCAACATAACAGTTGTGCATTAAGAAATCAGATGTATCAGACGATGCAGCGACTTCATCATGATTGGTTCCACCTTCACGAACTAGCTCTCCCGGCCCTCCAGGTGCTGTATCATTCTCTCCGCTGCAATGTGCGTCGGGAAGTTGAAGAGGACGACTACTTTGATTTTTATCATCGTTCGCATTCCTTTTCATCATTGCCTTCCATTTCTTCTTCAGTCGTTTGATAAGCTTTTTCTCTTTTAATTTAACTTTAGATTTTACTATTGGCGCCACTGTTGCCTCACAATCTTCACAAAACCAAGTAACATACTCATCAAAAGTTTTTGGCAATTTATCCAAGCAATAGCTGCATAATAGAAAGATCAAGAGTGAAGGTTGAAATTGCGGTAAGATTTACAATGAAATGCATTTCAAACAAGCATTTAGCCAAGAACATAATTACCATAACCAAAGGAAATTATTTCATTTACAGTTTAGATTTCACCTTTGTAAAAGGGTAAAAAAAACATTAACTGAACCATAAGAAAGCAATTTTTTCCATATCCACATAACTATCCCATTTATGCAATCCATCGATGCTATACATAATTTAATAAGCATAATCACTTTGTATCCACGTTTTAATTGTTTAGGAGTGACACTGTAATACCTGAGTTGTTCAAACTCATATCAATGTTCTTAAAGCAACTTGAATGGCTACCCATGACTAGGCAGGTGGAGTTTGTGTTGTAGTGGACCAAGGAAAAAGCTTTCAAAGAAGGAGATCACCAATAAAAATATATTTGTCTTGTGAAATCCCACGTCGGTTGGAGAGGAGAATGAAACATTCTTTACAAGGGTGTGGAAACCTTTCCGGAAACCTCTCCCTAGCAGACGCGTTTTAAAAACCTTGAGGGGAAGTCCGAAAGGGAAAGCCCAAAGAGGACAATATCTACTAGTGGTGGGCTTGAGCCTTGACAAATGATATCAGAGCTAGACACCGGGCAATGTGCCAACGAGGAGGTTGTTCCCCGAAGGGAGGTAGACACGAGGCGGTATGCCAGTAAGGACGCTGGGCCCCGAAGGTGAGTAGATTTGGTAGGGATCCCACATCGATTGTAGAAAAGAACGAGTGCTAGCAAGGACGTTGGGCCCTGAAGGGGGTGGATTGTGAGATCCCACATTGGTTGTGGAGGAAAATGAAACACCCTTTATAAAGGTGTGGAAACTTCTCCCTAGCAGATGCATTGTAAAAACCTTGAGGGGAAGCCCGAAAGGGAAATCCCAAAGAAGGCAATACCTGCTAGCAGTGGGTTTGGTCTGTTACAATGTACCTCTCAGTGCATTTAGCTAAAATCTGTAATTCCTATTTTATCATTGAAAAAAAAGACCTTCTTTTACCAATTATGTAGTTCATATAATGCTACAATGTACACGATCCTCTGTTTAATATATATACGTATGCATGTATATGTATATGTATGTGGCTTTTTCCTTCGAAAAAAACAAAAAAAATGGAATGTCAAGAGTCCACACGAGTATAAAACATGAACCAATTTGATTCATCTAACAATAGAAAACCAATGAGATTGATATAACGAAAAAAAATATACAAAACCAATGATTAGTAATGCATACCGATGGATAGGATAAGTCCGACATATTTTACAATAATTTAAAGCCTCACTAAAACCAGTGTCTCCACATTGCTGACAAATATCAACCTGCAGTGTTAAAAATGGATATTATTCACAATCTAAGAACCAAACAAACTGCAGATATGAAAGTGTTCTTCAGAATAAAATGTCAGTAATGTGATCCTCTCCGAGCCAGAACAAGGAACACGCTCGGTAGCTTTAGGAAGAGTGTAAATCCTTTACACGTTTTGTGGATGGGTTAAGGGAATATATAAGAAAGAAAGTCATCATACAGCCACTCTATTATATCACGTATGCTGTTGCATTAGAAGAAAAAGTTGAAGAACAAAGATCCATAAAACAGAGGAGTTTGTGCACAAAAAATATCACTTGGGAAAGAGTTAACAGTAACTTTAGGAAGAGTGTAAAAGAAAAGGCCAAGAAATTTTCAGGTTGGCAGCTCTTCTTCATCTAACAATGATAGGGGAACAAGACCATGAAGGAACAAGAAGGTGAAGAACACATGGAGGCAAAGGTTTGTTATAAACAACCCAATGATGGTGAGAAACTTTCGTGTATCCTATAAAGAACACTCCTTACTCCTACTTTGGATTCCCACCTACAAAGGCATGCCCTCTTTAGAACGAGATGCACCATTAATAGGAAGGTTTGCAACATATTCATTGACCATGGAAGCAACGAGAACATTGTTTCTCGAAAGGTTACCAATTACTTCACTTGAAAATTGATCCTCATTCGATCCCATGTGAAGTGAATAGGATTTGAAAGGGAGGTCAGGCTCAAGTCGATGAAATTTGTACAGCCTCGGTATTAACTGTAGTGGTGCAAGATTTGATTAGAGATATCACCAAATTTGAATAAGGCGAAGAGATAAAAGGAAGACAACTTTCAAGATAAACACCAGACTCTTTGAATGGTTGTCAATGCCCTCTGAACTATCCAACACTACTATCACGTTCATGAGGGTTATGAACCAGGTTTTACATCCTTTCATTATCAAATTCATGGTGGTATATTTCAATGATACTCTAGTTGATAGCCGAACAAAAGAGGAACACTTGTGACACCTCATGGCACTTTCATTAACAAATCAACACGTCTGCTAGGGAGAGATTTCCACACCTTTTATAAAGAATGTTTCGTTCTCCTCCCCAACCGATGTAGGATCTCACAATCCACCCTTCTTCGGGGCCAGTGTCCTCGCTGGCACTCATTACCTTCTCCAATCGATGTGGGATCCCCAAATTCATCCCCCTTCGGGGCCCAGCATCCTTGCTGGCACACCGCCTCGTGTCTACCCCCCTTTGGGACTCAGCCTCCTAGCTGGTACATCGCCCGGTGTCTGACTCTGATATCATTTGTAACAGCTCAAACCCACCGCTAGCAGATATTGTCCTCTTTAGGGTTTCCCCTCAAGGTTTTTAAAACGCGTCTGCTAGGGAGAAATTAAGACTATGCCCTCTCCCTAAAGAGAGGATTAAAAAGCACCACCTCCAACAAAGACTGCCCATCTCTATTGTGCGCCACAATAACACCAAAGGAACTCATCCAACGACCCCAAACTGGCAATTCCACAGCATACCTCTCGCAAAGAATGCACCATTGCGGGTACAAAACAAAGGAAGATTTAAACACAATTCAAAATATTAACTCTTCCAAGTAAAATCCATAATACATAAACCTTTTTATTGGAATTTTAACCTTCCTTCTTTCTTCGACAATTGATGACAATTGACCTGAAGATACACTCTTAGAGTTTATCATATGTAACAAAGGGATATCCATAGATCCAATCAAGAATCAAGCTATCATGAATGGCCAAAGCTTAAACCCGAGAAAATAATAGCCTAATATCAACGCTTCACATCTTTATCTAAATTCATTACAGATTTTCGTACTATTGCCGTCCCTTTGACCGATCACCTAAAGAAAGGTAGGTTTTGTTGGACTCACAAACAGGACAATAGTTTTGCTACCCTGAGAAATAATTGTGTTAGCATTGTTTGATTTTGGAGTAGTGACTAAGCTCATGTTCTTTGGAGTTTTTTCTTTGAGTTTGACTTGAACTTGGATAGACATTGGAGTAGCAAAAAGATGATCAAGGAGTTCCTTCTCCATCTTCCTTTTCGTGAGAGGCGAACGTTTTTGGGGTAAGCAGGGGTGTGCACTCTTCTGTAAGGTCTTTTGGGACAGAGGAATAACAAAGTTTTTAGAGGGCTCAAAGAGGTCTTAGAACCACATTTGAGCTCTAAAGGTTGATGCCTTGGGCATAGGTACTAGAGCTTTTTTATCACAAGACAACCATCCATTAGAATACTTTAGTGAAAAACTTAGTGACCTTAGACAAAAGTGGAGCACGTACAAACAAACTTCAATACGAATCTTTGTTAACAACAACGTTAACAAAACCACCAGTTTAGCAAACAAAAGAAAAAGCTGTCACTTGCACAAACTAATTCTTCATTTCTTAATCAACATAAAACTATCTTAACCTTTCCTGCTTCCATTTGCAATGCGTGAGGATCTACAAAGTAAACCTTCCTTTAACCTGAAAGAAAAAACCAAAATCCACTTATATAATCAATATACTTGATACACCAAGTCTAACAATCATAAAAAGCCATCTAAATCCCCAATGTGCAACAGCAAGCATACTGCAATGCGTAAATTTCATACTGGGTATGACATTTTAGACTATTAGAGAGTTTTGACAAACAGTGACCACTGGCATTTCAACAAAATTCAAAGCATTGTTCTCTCCTCTCAGCAGAGTTAAGCAACAAAGAGATTAACAAACAAACCTGTTGACTTGACAATGGACATTGTCAAAAACCAGAGAAAAATAAGACATTCAGATCGTTGAGAGAAGCAAGTGGAGGAGGAATAAACCAAATTCGAACCTAGTTATCCTCACAGAAAAACGGTAAAGTCATTCGCGTAACTTTTGATTTTGAAAAACATGAAATGGAACAAGGAGGTTTTCGGTTGGCAGCAAAGGAAAAGCAATCTTGGAGATAAAAACGTAAAAAATGATTGCTAGAGGAGGGTGACATAAACTCCAAATTTTTCCATCGAATCATGGCTACAAAGAAACGAAAAAGTACCGAGGCTGAGATTAGTAAATGAAGATGAAATTGTCTCAAATTTGTGTCCTTTTTTACGTCCTTATGTACAAAGGACGATGCCCTCTTCGAATTTTCCCATGATCTTGATTGTAGCCCTATTGATCAACAACAAGCTGCCTCCCTCGAGGTTGCTTTCACGGAAGAAGAGGTGGGGAGGGTGATTCAGCACCTGGGCTCCGACAAAACTCCAAGACCGGATGGTTTTACCTCAATTTCTTTTTTTTTTAAATGTTGTACCTTTCTTGAAGTCGATATCATGAGAGTTTCAAAGTTTTTTTTCAAAATGGAGTTATCAATGGCAACCTGAATGAAGCATGCATACATTTGTTTGATCTCAAAGAAATTGGATGCCTGCACTGTTGCAGATTTTTGCCCCATAAATCTTACAACCAGACTATATAAAATTATAGCAAGGGTGCTATCAGGAGTCTCAACAAGGTTCTCCCTTTCATAATTACTAGGCAACAAACAGCCTTTTGTAGAGGGGCAACAAATCCTCGATACATCCCTCATGGCAAATGAACTCATAGATGAATGGGAAAGAAAAAACAAAAAGGTGTAGTCATCAAACTTGACTTGGAAAAGGTCTTCGATAAGGTCGATTGGACTTTCCTCGACAACATTCTAGTGGCAAAAGGCTTTGGCCAAAATGGAGGAGGTGGATAAAAGGATGCATCTCATCCACAAACTTCTCCATCATCATCAATGGAAGACTAAAAGAGAGAAAATTCATGCCAACAGGGTCTTAGACAAGGGGATCCACTATCCCCTTTTCTTTTCATAATGGTAATGGATTGCCACAGTTTCCTACTGACAAAAGCAGAATACGATGAGTAGATAAAAGGTTTTCAGATCGGCAACAAAGGTTTAAGCATCAACCACCTTCAATTCGCGGTTGATACAATCCTCTTTTCTGATTTGGCAAATGCCTCTTCCATAAAATATATATATATGATTGAGAAGGTAAAGATTTTTTAAGGATTCTCTAGACAAAATATCAACCTCCAAAAACACAGATATTATGGGCATCAATATCATCCCAGAGATTAATGAACATTTTGCTGTCATATATTGTTGTAAAAAGGGCGAAGGGTCGAATACATATCCTAGATTACCCTTAAAAGAAAACCACAAATCTTTTTCCTTTTGGAAAAATATTATTGAAAAAATAGAAAGAAGATTGTCAACATGGTCATCATGCTATATTTCAAAAGGAGGAAGACTCGCCCTAATACAAGCCACAACGTCCAACCTCCCTACTTACTACATGTCTCAATTTGAAATGTCATAAAAAGTGGCTTCGGTGTAGAAAGATTATTCAAGAACTATAGGAAAGATAGCTCACACCTTGTTCGATGGAATATTATAAACCTCCCTGCAGAAAAGGGAGGACACGGTCTTTTCTCGATAAAAAAGAAGAACAAAGCTCATATAGCAAAATGGATCTGGAGATATCATCACAAAGAAAACACTTTGAGGAACGCTAAATATACTCCCACACCATGCAAAAAAACACCACCTCCTCCATCTTCTGCAAAGGGGCCATGGAAGTTCGAAAAGGAACATCAAAACCTCATCATCAACCGAATTCACCATAAGGTGGGTGATGGAGGAAGCACATCATTCAAGAC
Source organism: Cucurbita pepo subsp. pepo (assembly GCF_002806865.2). Lineage (NCBI taxonomy): Eukaryota > Viridiplantae > Streptophyta > Magnoliopsida > Cucurbitales > Cucurbitaceae > Cucurbita > Cucurbita pepo. The sequence continues at coordinate 6,027,490 of NC_036643.1, forward strand.
CGACCCATGGATTGAAGACACCAAGCTAACCCTGCAGTATCCACTTTTGTACCGACTCTCTCATAGCAAAAAAAAAAAAACACAATCAAAGAAACGTGGAATGTTGTCAACAAATTTTGAGACTTGAAACTTGGTACGAACTTAAAGGATAACGAAGCAACGGAATGAGCCGAATTAAGCCTTGACCTTGCCCCAGTCGTATTGTCAAATGAAGCAAACTCATTGACTTGGCTCCCCAGTGCTGAAATGGACATAGGGGAAAAAGTAGAAGCAATAAACCTAACACTAGCAAAGCCATTTATTCTCAATATATTTATGCAATGCACATACACAAAGCCATTTATTTATGCAATGCACATACCCTCAAAGTTTCGGATGGCATCTCACATTTCCGAGGAAGGTAAAGGATCTATTGAACATGACCGTAACGTACCACCCCTTCAAGAATTCAAAAGCCCTACTATGAAAAACCTCATCATAAATCAAAGAATATTCGCGAAAAAGACACCGACCTCCTTTTCTTATGTCCCCTACAGGTGAAAGCACCCTTTTCTTATGTGGCCCAACTTGCGCATTTCCTCTCATCTCACAGAACCCTAATTCTAAATCATCTAAAGCGCTTGAAGGAACAGGAAAAGAGAATTCATCAGAAGAAAACCCAAGTACGAGAATCCAAAAATATCTCACCATTTCAACATAAACAATGTGAATCAGAGAGCTGCAGCCAAACGCATCACAAAAATAAAAAACCAATTGATTCAAATAAGGCTAAAAATGAGCGAAACGCTTCAGATCGCAAAAAAAAAAAAGTCGAGAAGTTCGAGTTTAATGGTCCAAATGAAAAGAATTTCGTCTCAAAACAAAACCCAAGAATCTTACCGTCTCTTTGCTTCCCTCTCAGAGAACACGGTTCATGTTACTCTCTGTCAGTTGGCTACTCCAGTGCTGCAACTTCCAGAGACCTAAGAGTTGAATGCCATGATGACAGGCTTATTTTGTATTTCAGAAAATGGCAATTGGGCTATGGGAGAAGGAACTGAAACAACAAAAACTAAAATAGACCTAAGCAAGATAAAATAGAAATAGTCTATGAAATTAAATACAACTGATTTCTACCTCCAAAGTTACAACGGTAACACGTGGCTTAAATATTTAATGAAATATTTGTAAGTGAGAATCATGAGTGGGATCTATCATTTAAATATGTATTCTCTTGAGCGACTATCATAAGTGAGTAATTAGATGTTAATTTACTATTCTACACACAGCCCACACGTGCGAGGTGGACCCACCAATCAGTTTGCATACCTCCTGAGCCTATTTTCGTGATCGGGCTAGCTCAGTGGTGTTGTGGGACACCCAATAGGAATAGTGATTGTCGCAGCATTATGATAAACATAATGATTATTTTCCTTTTCATAACGTACGCGTTTGTACCATCGTAAAAGTATAAATTTTTCGATGGATGAGATCCCAACATTTTCACTCATTAAACCATGGAAAACAACTCCTTCCATTTTTCTTAGTATCATATCATTTTTATCATAACTTTCAAAACATGTATTGGGGTTGTGCATCATATCGAAACATTTTCACATGTCATTCATATCATACATCGTATCACATTGTATCATATCATACATGTGTCATTGATGGTGTTAATAAAACACATGCGGAAGTAATTTGGATCTTACGCACTCTAAGTACATCAATTATAATAAATTAGCTAGCATGTTCAAAAACATTAAAATTCAATGAGTTTGAATACTAACCTTTTGTAGTTTAAATTTCTTTTTCTTCACGAATCGGTTTCGAATCACCATTAGTGTCTTCTCTACTATTCTCCGACCTTAAAATGGGATTGTGGAATCCAACGAGTGACTAAATTTGAAACGAATTTAGTATATGTAAAGAGAGAGTTTTTTGAAAGAATTTCTCAAAGTTTTTCCAAAAGACTTGCCATATAACTTGATCACTCTCTTTATAGAGTGATATTTGCACGTAACCAAATTTTGACACTCAAAATTCTCAAAATTTCACTCAAATTTGGGGATTATGTGGCAAACATGCAAGTTTGGTTAAACCATATATTGATACTCAATATTAGACCGACTCAAACATGGATTTTTCTACCGTCAACCTTTTGACTTTCTCTATCTTAATTCAATAATTAATTTAAATAATTAATTTCAAATCAAAATAATATTAGAGGATTAATTAAATAATTTAATTAATATTTAACGTTAAATCAAATGTCAATCCCAATCAATTCAAGCACATATTGATTATGAATCCCTATTCATAATTAAAATATTTAAATCTTATTTAAATATCTCAAATTCTCTCCTTTTGTTTACTTCGTAATTAAATCAAACTCACTCGCTACAATTTGAGTTCGTATATATTTAGCGCATATTTCATAATTTGAGTTCGAACACTTCAAACTCACTCGCCACACTAGNTTTTTGTTTACCAACTATGAGTTTTAGGACATAAAATCCAACAGTGCCGGCNTTTAGTCCGATATGAGCTAGCAAGGGGACCTAATGAACCTACAAATCATAANGCTAGAGTCGGGCCTCCATTGGCGTCCTTGTAGGGTTACTGTCCGCAAGCCCAATTGTGTCCAGCACCTTCTTCGCGTACGCACTTTGGCAGATGGTGATGCCGGTAATACTCTGTTGCACTTCGATGCCGAGGTAGTAGCTGAGTACGCCGAGATCGCTCATCTTGAAGTTCTTTGACATCTCCCTCTTGAATCTTCTAAGGACTTCCATGTCACCTCCAGTGATTATGAGGTCCTCGACGTACACTCCCATAATCAGTCGCTACTCGTCGTGGCCGTGCGTGTACATGTCATGCTTAGAGGCACAACGCTTGAACTTCAGCGACAGTAGGGTACTGTCGAGCTTCTCGTTCTAGGCTCGTGGTGCTTGTCGAAGTCCATAGAGTGCCTTATGCAGGCGCAATACCTTGTCAGGGTTGTCGTTGTCCAGGCCTGCTGGAACCCCAGAGTCTTTATTTGATCCAGGATTCTACCACAGGGTAAACCACCGCCTCTCAGGCCCCCGACTGATTCTACCATAGAGGCCAACGATAGACAATAACTCCCCCCCGAACACAGCTTACAACTTTCATCGTACTGTGCTCTCCAAAGAGCAACTCTTCTCAAAATCTCAAAAGGTACTGAGTTGGAATCCCATTCTAACTAAGGATTCTTGTGGTTCCGGAGAATCCAGCTACAGGAGAACCAGGAACGGAGAGCTTTCCCCCCTTTTCCGCCCGCCTCTTTGGTCTTANTTTGCCTGCTTTTGGTCCAAAGATGAAATTCTTAATGATAGTTGGTTGTATTCACCGATTTTCGCAGAAAGCCAGAATCTTTCAGAAAATGGATCGAACATAAACGGTCTCCTTCAGCTCTCCGTTCAGGAACGCAGATTTCACGTCCATGTGGTGGACCTCCCAGGAATGATGTGCCATGATTGCCAGCAATAGGCGGAAAAATTCCAGCCTTGCCACCGGTGCGAATACCTCCTCGAAATCCACTCCTTGCTTCTGGACGTAGCCCTTCGCCACCAGACGGGCCTTGTGTTTCACAACTTCTCCCTTTTCGTTGCGCTTTAGTTTGAAGACCCATTTGAGCCTTATGGCTCGGTGTCCCAGCGGCATATCCTCCAGACTCCACGTCTGGTTCTCGGTGATGGATGTCATCTTCTCCTACATTTCCTTCAGCTAGCACGGGTTTCTTTCTGCTTCAGCGAAGGTGTTCGGTTCATCTGCGCTTATGANCCACCGCCTCTCAGGCCCCCGACTGATTCTACCATAGAGGCCATCGCTTGTTTGCTTCGGTACATGTCTCGTTTGAAGACGAGGAGCCGTATGAGGTGAAAATCTCATGTACGGTTCCTTTGCCTGCTTTTGGTCCAAAGATGAAATTCTTAATGATAGTTGGTTGTATTCACCGATTTTCGCAGAAAGCCAGAATCTTTCAGAAAATGGATCGAACATAAACGGTCTCCTTCAGCTCTCCGTTCAGGAACGCAGATTTCACGTCCATGTGGTGGACCTCCCAGGAATGATGTGCCATGATTGCCAGCAATAGGCGGAAAAATTCCAGCCTTGCCACCGGTGCGAATACCTCCTCGAAATCCACTCCTTGCTTCTGGACGTAGCCCTTCGCCACCAGACGGGCCTTGTGTTTCACAACTTCTCCCTTTTCGTTGCGCTTTAGTTTGAAGACCCATTTGAGCCTTATGGCTCGGTGTCCCAGCGGCATATCCTCCAGACTCCACGTCTGGTTCTCGGTGATGGATGTCATCTTCTCCTACATTTCCTTCAGCTAGCACGGGTTTCTTTCTGCTTCAGCGAAGGTGTTCGGTTCATCTGCGCTTATGACATGCAGTTCGGCCACTTCTTCGAGCTCGCGCGCTGCCAGTCCAGGTGGTTCACCTCCTCCCACTAGGTCTTCCATCCTCCGGTACCTGGCCACCAGATCATCATTGTGATCGGCATCCAGTGTCGAATCCGCAGTTGTGGTGTTGCAAACTTCATTGGTTCAGGGGTTGCAGCTGTTGGTAGCGATGACGGTTCTCGATGCTGCGCTCCTCCTTCTCCTGGCTCAATGACGAGGTACTCTATCGTGAATTGATTTGGGTTCTGGTCTGCCTCGGTCACGCCGTTCCATTGCCAGAAGGTGCTTTCGTTGAAGATGACGTCGCGAGACACATGAGCTCGCCCCCCCGCAGGATCATAGAGTCTATACGCCTTGCTCCCAGGTTCATAGCCGATGAAGATGACTTTCAGCCCCCTGGGATCGAGCTTGGCGAGGTGTGGACGCGTTACCTTCATGTATGCGATGTAGCCGAACACTCGGAGATGATGTACCGCTAACTTTTTGTTGTACCAGGCCTCGTGTGGCGTCTTCCCGTCGAGGCTTCGCGTTGGCGACCGATTGAGGAGATAGACGGCTGTCATTACCGCCTCTCCCCAAAATCTCTTAGGCATCCCGACTGTCATCAGCAAAGACCTTGTTGTCCTAACGATGGTTTGATTTCGGCGTTCCACCACCCCATTTTGCTGAGGGGAGTAGGGCACCGTTAGTTGTCGCTGCATGCCGAGCTCGTCACAGTACTTACCAAAGCTTGCTGAGGTGAATTCTCTGCCTCAGTTCGTGCGCAGCACTCGCATCTTCTTCTCGCATTCGGCCTCTGCTCGCGCTTGAATGCGCTTAACCGCCTCTGCCGCCTCACTTTTCACTTGCAGCAGGATCAGCCACATGAAGCGGCTTTTGTCATCGACCAGCAGGAGAAAGAGGGTCTTGCCGCCTGGGGTCGCCGGCTTGATGGGCCCGCAGATATCGTCGTGCACGAGTTCCAATGGCTCACCGGAGTGGTAGGATGCCTGAGACGGAAAGGGGGTGCGCCTTTGTTTGTCGATGAGGCACCTGTCGCACAGCTTGTTCACTCCTTTGATTGTCGGCAAACCGTGCACCATCTCCTCCTCGTGTAATTTTTGTAGAGCAGGAAAGTTTAGGTGCTCATACCTTGCATGCCCACCATCTTCTCCTTGTGTAAATTTTGTAGAGCACGAAAGTTTAAGTGCTCAAGTTTAGGTGCTCATACCTTGCATGCCCACCATCTCCTCCTTGTGTAATTTTTGTAGAGTAGGAAAGTTTAGGTGCTCATACCTTGCATGCCACCTCCAAGATACTTCTTCGGTCCTGACTGAGAGGCTGACTGGTTGCTCTATCTCCTACTCCAGGATGTAAAAGCGATTTGCCGTGCACCGAACTTGTGTGAGCAGCCGTCGTTGATCATCGCGGATCTTGAGTAGCCCGCGCTTGATGGAAATGTGGCAACTGGCCTCTTCGAGTTGACCCAGGCTCACAAGGTTAGCCATGAGCCTCCGAATGAAGTAGACGTCGGTCAGCTTGTGGTGCTCGCCTCCCTTGCCGATGAACAGGATGGTGCCACGCCCTTCGATCTCAACAATAGAGCCATCTCCAAACTTAACCGTTCCACGAATCCTCGAGTCGAGCTCGGAGAACGCAGACTTGGCCCTGGTCATATGGTTTGTCGCCCCTGTGTCGAGGACCCATCACCGGTGCTCTTGCTGCTCGCCCCTCTCGCCAATCTGAGCGAACACTCGCTCATCCTTCAGTTGAATTGGCTCCTCAGCCAATGCCAGCTGGAGCTCTTCCTCGGGTTCGAGGCTCACTGGAGCAGCTACACCTTCGTCGCTTACCTCCGTGGATTTGGAGTCGGAATTAGGGACGTCAGGTAGAACTGATGTACTTACCATGAAAAGCCTCACATCTGCATAGCTCTTTTATCTACTTTGAGCGATGCACATCCTTGCCCTGATTTTCTACATGGCCTCGTTGGTAATACGGACCAACTCAAGTCCCACTAGTTCTCGTTCGCCCATTTCATCCCAGCATAACGGGGGCCTGCACCATTTCCCATATAACGCTTTGAATGACGTCATTCTCATGATTGCTTGAAAATTGTTATTGTATGCAAATTCCATCAAATGTAGTTTGGTGTTTGAACTCCTAGTAAAGTCCAGTACACATGCACACAACATGTCCTCTAAAATCTTATTCAAATGCTCCGTCTGACCATCTGTTTCAGGGTGGAGAGTAGTGCTAAAGTCAAGATGAGTATCCAACGTTTCCTAGAGTCCGCACCAAAAAGTTGACATAAAGCGTGGGTCTTAATCTGATACTATCGACACTAGAACCCCATGCAACCTCACAATTTCCTTCACATACAATTGAGCCCAGTTATCCAGTGTATATGTTGCCTTACCCGATAAGAAGTGTGCCGAATTTGTCAACCTGTCAACGGTCACCCAGATTACCATATAGCCCTTCAGTGTTCTGGGTAGACCTATGATGAAATCCATGGCTATATTTTCTCACTTCCACTCTAGTATACTTGGGTTGTAGTTGATGGTGTTAATATAACATATGCGAAAGCAATTTGGATCTTAGGCACTTTTAGAACATCAATTATAGTAAATTAGCTAGCATGTTCAAAAGCATTAAAACTCAATGAGTTTGAATACTAACCTTTTGTCGCTCATGTTTCTTCACGAACCGGTTTCGAACCACTACTAGTGTTTTCTCTACTATTCTCCGACTTTAGAACGAGATTGTGGAATCTGGTGAGTGACTAAACTTGGGAGGGATTTAGTATATATGAAGAGAGAGTTTGTGAGAGGTTTTTCTCAAGGTTTTTCCCCAAGGAAGACCTTCCATGTATCATGATCACTCTATTTATAGAGTCATGTTTGCATGTTCATGCAAATTTGAGATCACTCAATTTTGACACTCAAAATTCCACTCAAATTTGTGGGGTTGCAAGCATTCAAGTTTGGTTAAACCAAATTTTGACACCTCAAAATTCCACTAACTCAAACGTGGATTTTTCCCTTCAATGAAGTCAACATTTTGACTTTCTTCATTTTGATTCAACAATTAATTTGAATAATTAATTTCAAATTAAAGTAATATTAAATGATTAATTAAACTATTTAATTAATATTTAATATTAATTCAAATGTCAATCCCAATACACATATTTGATTAAGATATTTAAATCTTATTCAAATATCTCAGATTCTCTCTTTTTGTTTAATTCGTAAATAAAACAAAATTGCGGTTAAATATATCGTATATATGTAGCGCATATTCCCTAATTTGAATTCGAACACTTCGAACTCACTCGTCACACTGTTCTATGGTTTAGTCCGATATGAGCTAGCAGAGGGACCTAATGGACCTATAGATCATGGGCTCCAACGATCCAAGATTAACCGGTTAAACTCATTAACCTTGTTAACCAACATTCGTTAACTACTAGGACACTCCACTATAGCCTAGTAGTTGCACTCCCCTCACTATAGATATATTTCTGTCCATTTGATATAACCATGATTAGTAAGTCGATCCTTCACAGGTTGTTCGTAACTAGAGCTGGGTCAATTTACCGTTTTACCCCTAAAGTTACTTCTTGTTCCTTATGTCTCACTGATCCTCTAATGAACAATTGGTTTGTGGTCCAACCAGTAAACCGAATCCCTCTCAGACGAATGAGAGGGTGGAGCCCCTTGTTCAAGACCTGGAGTCAGTGATTAAGGGAACTACCTCTCTAGTATCCCTAAAAGTGGGTAGGAGTGAATTCCATCTTGCACCCCACGTCCCCAGCCATTCACCTAGTCTTACCCCTAAAATGGGAAGCCTATTGAGTCGGCGAACTAGAGTCAATCTCACCCATGCAAATCTAAGGATAATTCCAAATAAACAAGAGTTCAAGGTTAGCTCAGGATTAAAATCGAGTTACCTAGGTTATCGAATGAAAAGAAAATTAGTCTCAACAGTAAACGGCATTATAAAGTGAGTGATTTTCTTCATGGTCCAATCTTATGCAATGCTCATTGCATAGGACGCCCCCACTCACATGTTTTCGCATGTACAATTTAGTGATCACATTGTTTATATCATATACAAAAGTGGGCCGCATCCATAGTGTCCCCAGGATAAGGTACTCAGCCTTATCCATGTACTATAGATCATTTTGACTATATACTTGAACTTGATCCACTCTTATGTCTCTACATATAGTTCAAGTAATCTTACTATAGTCAGAGTGTTCTTAGTTTATTGGATTTAGATTAATTATTGTAAAAGTTCACTTTATTCAATAACAATCTTTACTGAATAAACAAGAATAATAACTTTATTTGAAAATAGAATATATGTTTTTTTGTTTACAAACAATGAGTTTTAGGACATAAAACCCAACCGTAGTAATCTTGTCGTCCATTGTTTAGGAGCAAGTAATCTTGTCGTCCATTGTTTAGGAGCTTTTACTTGTTGGCACACCAGACACTTACTCATAAATTTTGCTATATCCTTTTTCATATTTCGTGCACAAAAACTGTTGTTTCAAGTCTTGGTACATGTTGGTGCCGCTGGGATGTATGGAGAATGGTGAGTTGTGTGTCTCGCTAGAATTTTTTCGTCTTTTCCGACCACTAAGCTTTTTTTATTATTTTATTATTATTATTATTATTATTATTATTATTTTTTTTTTTTGTAACTATTACAAGCCTATACTCATGTTACAATTAAAGGATAAGTCTCTTAACTCCAACACTGGGGTGACTTACTAAGGTATTTCTTAAAATATTAAGTCACATGCTACCTTTATATTTTCAAGTAAAGCAAACTTCCATGCACGGATGACAGTGAATGTTGAAAGGTCATAGAAGTCCGGATAGGTCATGATAGGATAGTGGGATGCATTGAATTTCATTAGTAGTTGATAGGTGTTTTAATGCTATTTATGTTATGTTCAAAGACTGTTATATTTATTTTGTTTTGGAATTGAGTAGGTAAATCCATGACCTTATTTTAATAGTATTTATTATGAATTTCTGCATATACGTTTAAAGTATGCATGTAGCGACGTCACTAAATTAGTATAAGAAAATTAGGGACGTTACAATTATTAAATTTGTTTTTGTCTTTATCTTTTTAGTCACGGTCCGAGATTTGGAGTCTTGAAAATTGGGTCGGGACATCTTTTTGAACAGGACTCTTCTTCGTGGCAAGAGGTCATGTTATCTCAATGCGACTAGTGTCTTCTTGATCTGGATTGTAAGGTTTCAAGTTACTTATATGGACAACGAGGTTAGTCTTGATTCATGAAAGCGATTGAACCCTGTATGATGTATACCTAACCTTCAGAATGACCTCGACTCCTCGACTGGTCCAACATATTTTTGCACCAACCATCGATTCTTATTGCTTTAAAACTAAAGCTAATATGATCTCAGCTTGGTTAGAACATTGTCTTCGATTCAAAATTCTTGAGGTGTGCATTTCTGACCGCCCCATTTCTTCATTGCTCTAGATATTTTTCCTAAGTAAGCACAAGCTACTTCAAATGTTTGTCTCCACACTTTGGATAAGCCATCGCGAATCTAATAAACCCGACATTCAACAAGCCATTTAACTAGCTTGGGTTGAGTCGTACGACACATATTTATGGCAGACAGTTTCACCTCCGATAATAAATCAATTTCATTATCTATTCCTCTAAGTGAGAATAAACCCTTAGTTAGACTTTCTAGCCTTATGTCACGGTATTTTTTTAACAACCATTGGTTCTCCATTGAAATTGCCTCACTCGAGCTTTCATCTTCAACCATAAGAACAAGAATGAGAGTAAGTTCATTATGGGCAAGACCTTGTCTTAATTGTAACGTCGATACCAACTTCACCCCTTTGTTTATCAGAATTAGTTTGGACAACGAAGGTTGGATTCCAAAATCGCTAAGTATTTTACTAGGGGTACGAGAATGAGTTGGATAAAAAATCAAATCATAAATAAAACAATATTGCAATCATATGTCACATAATACAAATTTATTATTATTATTATTATTATTATTTGATTTACACATAATGAATGTCCAGTCATTCTTGTCAACTCAACTGTTTAAAAGGTAATTTTGTTTTTGCACGCATTCAATCTCCCTTCCCTATCATTCCGATTTTCTTTTCCTTTTATAAATACTGTAATTTAAATAAATAAATAAATAAATAATCAAATATTTAATTATTAATTCACTTATGTTTTTTTTATTATTTTAATCATAAACCAACTGATCCAATTCATCGTTCACAACATATATATAATGTTTAATCCATTATTGTTTTATAATATATATAAAAAAGAGACATTAATTAATAAATCACATTATTGTTTTATTTTTATTTTAATGGACTTTATCAATATTATTATTATTATTATTATATTTTTTTTAAAAAAGTTATCAATTAATAAATTAACCACAAAAAAATGAATCAATTGATAAATATACCAAAAGAAAAAAGAAAATTGCATAAATAAATCATGTACGTGACTCTCGTGTGTGTGTGTATATATATATATATATATATATATATATATATATATATATATATATATGTCACAATTTAAAGTGTGGTTGTGCACCAAAGTAAGTCATTGAAGACGATAACTAGTTTAAGTGGGAGAGAATGTCACAACTCAACAATGGTTGTGCCCCAAGTATGTCATTGAGGACGATGACTAGTTTAAGTGGGGGAGAATGTCACAACCTAACTATGAACTGAGTAAGTTGTGACCCTCACGTTACGACAATAGAAGAGGCGACCCTCAAGTGGCGTCCATCCAGCCACGCTAGGGCCTAGACGAGTATCATGCACCGTTCTACACTATTTTAAAATTCAAAATTTAGACATTTAAAAGTATATTAACTAAAATTGAAACTAAATATTATATTAAATTTTTTTTTTTATAAAAGAAAAAGTTGATAGGAAAAAGAAAATGGAACAAAGTGAGGATGCTTTTTAATATTCCCACTATAATAANAAAAAAAAAAAAAAAAAAAAAAAAAAAAAAAAAAAAAAAAAAAAAAAAAAGCAATAAATAGTGAAAAAAAAAAAAGTAAAAAAATGGAACAAGAAGGATATATCTCTGTCAGTACTCTCTCTAGGTCGATATTGTCAGTACTCAAACATGTTCTCCTAATCTCTGTCTCTCTGACACTACAAAGATTTCACGTAAATTTATGTTAAATATTATGATTTACAAAAACCCATTTCATAAAATTAAAAAAAAAAACAAACACCAAAAATTAAGAAAACAAGAGAGAGAATGAGATTGATCGATAATTCATAACAAAAATCTATTATAAACAAAAAGAACATATGAAATTCATTCCCGTCTCAAGCCGATATTATCTTCTTTGGACAGTTCCCTTCGAGCTTCCTCTTTAAACTTCAAAACGCGCCTGCTAGTGAAAGGTTTCAACACCTTTATAAACCGTGTTTCGTTTTCCCGGTGGGATTCTCACGAACAAAAGGGGATAGAGAACTAACAAAAATTGATGAAGGAGAGGTATTGGATCATGGGGAGCAAGGATAGTATTGGGAGGTGACAATGCCATTATGTTTCATGGAAGGGCCAGAAGGAGGAACAGGGAAGGCTTTGGGGAGGAAGCCATTGATGAATCTTGGAGAATTTGTTCTGAGCTTGAGCTTCTTGAATCTTGAGCCATGGCTGAAACCCACATAGAAGATGAGCATTAAAGCAAGTATCAACCATATTGCTACCATTACTTCACGTCCTTTTCCCATTGAAACCAAAGGAATTAGAGAAGGAGAGGATTTTAGGCTCCAAAATGGAGAGAGATAGAAGAAGAAATGGGAGGATATGGGAGAAGTAAATGGAAGTGGGTGGGAGTGTTTGGGGGCAAGTGGGGGCAATAGAGGTTTATTAAAACAAAGAATTGTAGGGGATGGGGATGAGATGAGACCTAAATTTAATTATATAAAGAAAAAGGGCCTAAAAAAGGGAGAGATTGATGGTATTGATTTGAAAGGTTATGAAATAGTGGAGAGAGTGAGAAAGTGGTTTAGGGAAAGAAAAAAAAAAGTATCGAATCAACCAGACTACATCTGATGAGAACGATCATGAGGATACAATAACTAAAAATATGAGATCTCACGTCCGTTGGGAAGGAAAATGAAGCATTCTCTATATGGGTGTGAAAATCTCTCTCTAACAAACTCGTTTTAAAAACATTTTGAGAGGAAGCTCGAAAGGGAAAATCCAAAAGAACAATGTCTACTAACGGTGGGTTTTGGGCTGAATTAAAAGTTACTATCTATATGAACAAGGTGTACTTTTCTTTTTCAGTGATTCAATCATAGAAACTCCAAATTAAACGAGCAATCCTGTATGGAGTGACCTTATAGGGTTCTTAAGAAGAAGCATGTAAGTGAGTACAAAACATGTAAGATCCCGCATCGATTGAAGAGAGGAACTAGTACTAGCAAGGACGCTGGCCGTGAAGGGAAGTGGATTGTGAGATCTCACTTCGATTGAGGAGGAGAACGAAACATTTTTTATAAGGGTGTGAAAACCTTAGCATACGCGTTTTAAAAATCTTGAGGGGAAGCTTGAAAGGCAAAGTCTTAAGAAAACAATATCTATTAGCGGTGGGTTTGAGCTGTTACAAAACATGTTGAAAGAGCCCGTGTTAAAATCGAAAAGACAATATCTATTAATGATAGGTTTGAGCTGTTACAAAACATGTCGAAAGAGCTCGTGTTGGTCGAGAATTCTTGGATTACTAACTCAATGCATTCTCTCTATCCGGACATCATTTTTGAGTAGTAAAAGATTTGAGTGAGAGAAGAGGTGTGTTGTGAGTCACAAAGTTGATGAGGGAAAAAGGGAGTGTGGGGTCTTAAGAAAGCATTAATGGGCGACAGAGAAGGGAGCTCCAACAGTGCATGTTTTTTTTCAAGTAACCATGATACCCACTATTGTCCCTTTCTGCTGTAGCTTCAACTGTAGACATGTTTTTGTTTTGTTTTGCTTTTTTTTTTAAAGAGTGTGGAGCGTAGCAGGTTTTGACCACCTAATTTTATGCCAAATTAGATCTTCCATAAAACCAAATCTCCATGGAAGATGGAACACCCCATTCTTTGTCTATTGTCTATGTACTTAACTCTTGTTCTTACTATTTTAATCTTCCTAAATTTATTGGTGAGAGGGGGAACGAAGCATTGTTTATACGGGTGTAAAAATTTCTCCTCAATAGACGTATTTTAAAATCGTGAGGTCGACGACAATGTGTAACTGTTAAGAATGAGAAGCTCTGATGTCGTGTTAAGAATGAGAACTCTGATACCATGTTAAGAATGAGAAATAGAATTACTAACGGGCTAAAGCGGACAAAGCGGACAATATCTGCTAGCGGTGAGCTTGAGTTGTTACAAATGGTATCAGAGCCAGACACCGGGTGGTGTGCCAATGAGGACGCTGACCTCCAAGAGGGGTGGATTGTGAGATCTCACATCGGTTGGAGAAAAGAACGACACGGGGTGGTGTGCCAGCAAGGACGCTGGTGCACAAGAGAGGTGGATTGTGAGATCTCACATCGGTTGAAAAGGAGAACGAAACATTTTTTGAAAGGGTGTGAAAACTTCTCATAACGTACGCGTCTTAAAACTATGAGACTGACAAAACATTTCTTATAAAAGACTAAGATATTGGCAGAAATAAATTTTTTTTAGGGTTTTAGAGGGTCAAGTATCCACTTCGGTCGAGACCGAGATATTGGCAGAAACAAAAAGGCTAAGATTATAAGGTAGTAGCAATCAGACGATCACATGAAGTAATGAACTTGATGCTTGAACCCCACATTGAAGAACCTGAGCACACGATGTAATGGAAAAGTTATTGTGCCTAATTGAGAAAAAGTAAGGAGTACAAGTGATGGGACATAAGTTTTAGAAAGCTAAGTAGATGATTAATAAGAAAAGGTATCGATCTCCATAAGGGGAGTGCCAACTTAATTAGGTATCCATGCGTTTTACTCTAAGCTCGGCGAAGCTTACCTAGTCTCTATTGCTATTATTAGCATATGGGGAGGCCTTGAATTTCCTTGAGTTTTGAACGGATCTTTGATTCGAATCTTATCGGTAGGGTCTTTACAAGTTTTGCTGCATTTCTATTCTTTAACTTAGGTAGCTTGCTTTGCTTGCACTGCCCATGACTAGTATCTTTGGTGGGATAATATGATGTTTGTTAGTCTGAACTTCATCTATGAGAGGTTAGTCAGCGGTTCCTCCCAAAAGACTATAAAGTCACGCTAATCTAGGAGAGCAACCCCTGTGTTCTGCCAGCTACTTTGTCTAATGTATAATACCACGCCCCCTCTTAAGACGAGTTTTCCAACATAATGGCCGTAAGAAACCACTGGCCTTTTCCTCTAAGAGATCCTAGTCGCCTCGATGGGCTACATTATCCAGCCTAGGCCTGGTTCGACGGTACCTATATTACTACTGTTTGGTAGGGCATTGTTAGCGCTAAGGGCGTACTTGAGGAGATGAGAGGTGGAGACTTTAGTGATGCCATCATACTGCTAACGACCTAGTGAGCTACCTTAGTAATCCTTGGTGTTGTGGAGGTTTACTAGGTTCTTACGAACATCTAGGCAATTTAATTCTCATCACACATTTCTACGACACTCGAGACTATCTCCTCAAAACTAATCAAAATCTCTAGGTGCACTTAGATTTTTAGGCCTCATTGGAGTTCACGATCCTGGGGTGCATGGTCTAGACCTAGGTCTATATGTAAACTGCTCTAACTGTAGTCCTCTAATGTTAACTTGGTTCACTCATATATGCTCGTTAGGGAGATATTCCTATCGATCACCTAAAACACGAAACACATATTCGAAACATCACCAAGGTCATCTTTGGGTGGAGAGGAGGTCTACTAGGTTCCTAGAGCAGCTAGGGTACTCTGTTCTGACTCCTTGAGTCCTTCTTAGCCTAGGAGCACTAAGATCCAGACCTTCTAATAGCACACTCGTGATCATAATTCAATCTATTGGAGGAATTGTGACCTAGGTCATTGTCTAGTCGTCTTGACTCTAGTGTCCTAATTCCATTTCTATGTAGACAAACATACTCTATAGATGTAATAATAAAAAAACAAAAAAAAATAAAAACCTTTAAACTTTTTTTTTTTTTTTTTAAATTCAAAAATATTTTTAGTGTTAGTACTTCATTTTTTTTAACTATTCATGAACTTTCAAAATAACATCGAAAAGTTGATCGTTAAATAGCCCATTAAAAATAATAATAAATCAATGGTCTCACCGCCTCTCGTAGTGGATTTTGCCCCATCCATTTCAACAATTGTCCCATTTTCCCTTTTCCCTCCTACTTTTTTTATTTAAAATTAAAACATTAATATATATTTTTTTAATTTATAAATTAAGGAGAACATTTTCTCTTTTTGCCACAAAAATTTCTTGTAGCCATGATTGATTTGTTTTTTCTTTTATTACTTTAATAAATGTAAGGGAAGATTTGAACTTTTATTAATGCTTCAATTCGTGTTGGTCATTATAAATAGTTTGATTAAATAACAATTCTCCCATAATTCTTTAAATTTGAATTTAGATACAATTGGAAATAGTTGTTCTTACGTATGTTGTGACGACTTGAAAAAAAAAAACCCTTTAAACATTTCTCGACTCACAACGCCTTCCCCAACGTAGAACATATAGATTTCTGTTAAAAATGAGAAATAGAAATAGAATTGGGAAGGTATGTATTCTCATTGATATTCATATCCTTACATAGGAATAAAATAAAATATCCTGTAAATCAAATCATAAATAAAGAATATTAAGATATAATATATAAGATATATTCTATAAATAATATACACTCTAAATATTATATCTCAATAATTTCAGACTATCTTAATGTCACCTAGATTTAATAGTAAAAGAAGAACCATTGATGGAAGATACCATTCTGGTAAGTGAATTTATAAATTCTCTTTTTTGTCAAAATTTTATCAGTTTCATTATAATTTTATTGATTTGAGTTAGAACAATAATATCGAAAATAATTTATGCATTGATAAAGAAGGGATTGCAAAGGGAAGTAAAAAGGGAGAAAATCACACGAGAGGAAAAAGGTGAGAAATCAAGTAAAATTAGGCTTAGAATTCGAGCAAAAAATTGAGATAAGCCTCGGGAAGGATAGTGCCCAAATCGTACGTTCATAGTCGAACCCACCACAAGCTCGAAAATTCACTTCACGCTAGTAGCTCACGGCTTAGGCGAGTTCTGTGATGTCCCACATTGGTTGGGAGGAGAACAAAATACCATTTATAAGGATGTGGAAACCTTCCCCTAGCAAACGCGTTCTAAAGCCTTGAGGGGAAGCTCGAAAGGGAAAGCCTAAAGAGGACAATATATGCTAGCGATAGATTTGGGTCATTACAAGTTCAACCTATTAGTGCTCCCCAGCCCACGCGTCTTGTAGCCCAGTCCATCAGTCATTCTCGGTCTACTCCAAATTATATGGAGTTGAGTTTAAATTATTCTATGTAAAATTAGGTGAACCAATTTTCATGGTAGAATTCGAAGTTATCATTGTGGACTAGGTAGAACTAAATTTCAAGCAGCACCATTAAGCTAGAATCAAGGAAGCATGGTGACTTTGGCCTAGACAACCAAGTGAGTGACTCTACTATTGGCTTGGTTGGATGAATAGTATTATGTATGATTACGCTTGCCCCGTGGCTCCTGCACGTGTCATATGTATGAATGATATCCTAAGCTATGCTATGTTGCTTGATGTTATATTATAATATGTCTTTTTATGTCATGTCATGTCATGCTATGCTATATTATGCCATGTTATATTATGATAAGCTATGCCATGTATAAAAACTATGCTACATTGTGATCATGTCATATTGTACAAAGTTGTTATGAAATTGATAATCTATGATGCATAAATCTCCGTAAACCATGCCATGAAAGTTATGTTGTGTATTATAGAATGTACAGTAATTATGTAAGCATAATTCACAGGCTTATTATGTTAGAGATAAATTGAGGTTTGTCTTGCATAATACATTATACCATGATTATAAACTATGGGGACTTCGAGCATATTTGTGTGTCATGTGCATTGGGATACTTCCCCAATATGATGAGTATGGACACGTACATTACGACTTATTATTTACAACATTTATGTTTGTCATGATGTTATGCAAGCCCTTTTCCTTCGTAATGTTTTTGTAACATGTTAACAAGTGCTAGCTCGACCAGAGAACTGGTGCTTCAAATACGGGGAAAGAGAAAAGAGAGAGAGAGAGAGAGTTGATGACTCCCTTCTCTAGTGAATTTCTCGATGGAAAATCACGATAGCAACAATCGTCCTTGGCATATTTTCTGACAAAAAATTGAGGGAGGAAAGATATATATTATTTTTCAAAATCTTTATCATGTGAGTGGGGACAGAGCATGTTGATAGGATCAATGTTAGTCAAGATAGTCTTCAATGGAGCATGCAGCTTAAGACACTTGACCATGTTGGAGTGTAGGAGAATGTCTAGGTCATTAGGTGTATAATTTAGATTTTAAATCCTTAGCCTAAAGTAGTCATAAATTGTATTAGAGCTTAAGTTGTAGGGGATGCAGAGAAATATTGGAGTCATCAGGTACCAAATCTGGCTTTCACATCCTTACATTGGTACATTATAAATGATATTAGTGCAAAACATCATCGTCCAGAACAAGTAAGATAGCTTGGTGTGAATGTTTGCTGAATCCACAAAATTGTCTTATTTATAATAAAATAAATTACAAGAATATGGAAAGAGTAATAAATGAAAATAACAATAAATAGAAAGATACCTATGATAGGAAGGCATAAAATATCAATTATGATATATATGGTAAACTATAATTTAGTATTAAATATTCTTAACATCCCACCGCAAGCTGAGCATCGGATTTGAACAAACGTGAAGCTTGGATCTGAAAAATTCAAAGAGAGGTTGGAAAATACTTTTCGTGAAGATGTCAACAACCTGGTTCAGAGGAGGCGTAGAGAAACACTTTCTTGGCCATCAAAAATTGCAGAGGGATCGCCACTCAGCGGCGATGCTGCCTTGGCTCTAGTGAGAATATGTCTAACCCCAAGAAGTAGAAGGGGAAACCTAGAGCAAGGAACAAAGACAATGTTGAAGCCGGAAGAGTCGCCACATTGGGCAAAGGAGCCAATTTTGGCAGGAAGGGCGGCGGCAACTTGGTTGGCAAAGAGGCCAGTGTGGCACCCAGATTTCAAAGGTAAATCTCTACAAAAGGTTGATGGGCTTGTCGAGATTCCGTATATTTTTTAAGAGAACACTGATGAGGATCTTGAGATTAGGGTTTCTGTGAAGGATGAAGGGTTGATTGGGAAGAAAATGAGAGAGAAATATTGGCTAAGGGAAAAACCGATTGGGTTGGAAAATGTGAGGTTGTATGTACAGAGTATGACGAAAGGTGATTTGGAGGTCAATAGGGTGGAGCTGAAGAGTAATCAATCGACTATGCCTGCGACAGCCATGAAGACTGCCCCCTGCGGCGTCAAAGCCAGCAGGGGTGGTGGAGAAGAAGATTGGAGGATTCAAAAGCTATTGAAAAGAAAGGATTAGGGTCGTTAAACCGAGCTCTGATACCATGTGAATGTTTGCTGAATCCACTACACCTAAATGGTGTGAAAGTTGTCTTATTTATAATCAAATAAATTACAAAAATATGAAAAGAGTAATATATGGAAATAACAATAAATAGAAAGATACTTATGATAGGAAGGCAAATATCTAGATATTTACCTTATAATAAATATCAAATATGATATATCTGGTAAACTATAATTTAGTATTAAATATCCTTAACATTTGGCCATGTCGTAAGGAAATGCTATGATTGTCATGTGTCGGATATGGATTTCGATTTATGGTATGAATGTTAGGTCTAAAGTAGAGCGTTACATATGATACTCCCAATGCGATATGGTTCACGGTCGAACTAAGAGAGAAGGTGACACTTATGCAAATAGGTACACGAATGAACAAAGACTATACTTGAATGCGAAAAATTCTAATAACATGAAAGAGTGGTTAAAGAAGACTTAAGATAATTGTTATATAGTGCCTACCTATACTAAGAAAATGACCTTCTTTTTTAGTTGGCTTAATTATAGGAATCGTCGTATGCTCGACATTTGTTGCCTTGGTTTATATCCCTGAGTACTGCTCTGACCAATCTGTCACCTAATCTACTTAAACAACCTAAAGGCTTGGTCCCAGACCGTTTGGAGAATGAGCCTATATATATATATGCATGACTTAGTACATTATTCTCGCAATTCACATAAGATTCGGACCCGGGTTGGGTTAGATCTTTGAAAGCATGGTTCTTGTCTCCCTCCTTTGAGCTCGTCCATTACTACTAAATCTTCTTTCACTCGGGTTTAACTATCTCTTTTCTTTTTAAGCACCGTAAACGAATCTGATCTTTATCTTTTCTTTGATTTATGATTCCTATTTATTCACCTTTCTCTCACAATTCCATTGCCTCTTTGTTCAAACACAAGGTAAAAGAAAATTCTAGGATGTTTAAGAAGAAGAAAGATGGATGATCTCTCCAAATCTTTCTTGAAAGTATGTGATCCAAGATAAAAAAGGCTAAAAGAAGTAGTTAAATTATAGAAATTTCAAGAGAATATTACGTTTTAAGTGTCTATTTTGGATTCAAATTTTAATTAAAATCCTAAATTTTATATATTTTGTGTCAAATTAGCTTTATAAAAAAGCTTTATGCCCAACTCAAGTGCCCTTTTGAACACTCAATTAAAGCACAACATAATTATGAAAAGAAAGGGAACAAATATTGAAGATACACTTAAATCATAGGTTTATCCTTAAATTTCTTAACTTTATACGAATTAAATATCATCCACTCTTTTTACTACTCTCTTCCACTTTTCTCTAAAAACTATTTAATCTTCTTTTTTTCATATAATAAATGAGATAGAAAGATTTGAACGGATTAAATATTAAAAAAAAAAAAAAAAAAATCTTAGCCAAAATTATTGCTTTTTAGCGGGGGCGGATCCACCAAGTGTTAAGGATTGTTGAGGAGACTAATTTGGGGAATGATCATGGGTTTACAAGCAACGGGACTAATTTAGGGAATGATAGTATCTCCATTGGTATGAGGCCTTTTGGGAAGCCCAAAGCATAGCCATGATAGCTTATGCTCAAAGTGGACAATATCATACCATTGCGGGGAGTCGTGTTCATGTATCAGAGTCATGCCCTAAACTTAGTCATGTCAATAGAATCCTCAAATGTCAAACAAAGTATTATGAGCCTCGAAGGTATAATCAAAAGTGACTAAAGTGATTAAAGTGACTAAAGTGTTAAACAAAGGGTTTACTTTGTTCGAAGACTCCAAAAAAGGAGTCGAGCCTCGATTGAGGGGAGACTGTTCGAGGGCTCCATATGCCTCAGGGGAGGCTCTATAGTGTACTTTGTTTGAGGGAAGGATTGTTGAAGATTGTTGAGGGGGACTAATTTAGGGGATGATCATGGGTTTATAAGCAAGAAATAGTATCTCCATTGGTATGATGTCTTCTGGGAAGCCCAAAGCAAAACCATGAGAGCTTATGCTCAAAGTGGACAATAAAATACCATTGTGGAGAGTCGTGTTCATCTAGCATGGTATCAGAGTCATGCCCTAAACTTAGTCATGTCAATAGAATCCTCAAATGTCAAACAAAGTATTGTGAGCGTCGAAGGTATAGTCAAAAGTGACTAAAGTGTCAAACAAAGGGTTTACTTTGTTCGAAGACCCCAAAAAAGGAGTCGAGCCTCGATTGAGGTGAGGCTGTTCGAGGACTCCATATGCCTCAGGGGAGGCTCTATTGTGTACTTTGTTCGAGGGAAGGATTGTTGAAGATTGTTGAGGGAGACTAATTTAGGGAATGATCATGGGTTTATAAGCAAGAGACAGTATCCATTGGTATGATTACTTCTGGGAAGTCCAAAGCAAAGCCACGAGAGCTTATGCTCAAAGTGGACAATATCATACCATTGTGGAGATCCGTGATTCCTAACACGAAGGAGCACGAAGAGCATGTGCCATTCTCGCCCTTGTCTGATTTTAACTTTTAGTTTTCTCAAAGAGCTAATCATAGGTTCTTCTCTCCATCGAATTTCTTGTTTCAATCCAAGCATGCCTCTCAAACTATGTTTATGTTTATATGTGTTTTGCATCCATTTAGATGGATAATTTCTAGATACAAAGTAATATAAATTACAAAATAACAATAATCCATTATAAAGCAATTTTAAATGCTTTGATTTTAATATCTACATTAAACAAAATTAATTACAATATTATAATAAACCATTCTAAAATTAATCATCCAAACAAGCATTAATCACGGTTGTGTTGGAAAGCTCGTGTTTGGGGTGTAGTGTTCTAAGCCCCGCGTTAGACATTTTCAAGTTTGATTCAGTCGATTCACGAGAGCATAATTTGTATACAACAAGACTGTGAGAAAAGCTTTCTGAAGTTAAGAAATTGATTAGTCTCAACGTTAGTATAAAGATGTGCTAGATGATATATGAAGGTTAGTAAAGTTAAATATTATTACGGAAAGACGACCGATTGGAATACTAAGATAACATCAAAATGTTCGTATTCTACCTCATATTTACCAAAGGAACATGAGATTGTTTGCCTCGTTCTTTTTGAGATTTGCACTAAATTGTTGATGCACGATTGAATCCTATATTGTTTAAGTTCTTAAAAGTGGTGGTTCAGATAGAGAGTTAGTAAAGGATATGACTAAGGGGTATCAAAAGGTTAATAACTCGAGAGATTATGTCATAGAACTCTTTCTAGGTTACCTAAGATAGAAAAAGGCTACACCGCCATTCATTCGAGGAGTGGTGGGTTGTTGCACTCACAAATCTACACAGGTTATTTCGAGTAAAGTCTCAATCTTATGGGGAATAGGCAAAACTATGTGATGTTAGTATTAACAGATCGGTCTCATAGATAGTTAGATTTCAGGTTACATCTTATGAAAATCGCTTACAACCAGAAATATCAAACTTCTTTTGATGTGACGCTGTTCAAAACTTTATATTGAAACAATGAAGGTCTCGATATGCTGGGATGAGGTAGGCGACAAGGTATTATTGAAGGTGTGCCCAGTAAAAAGCATCTTGAGGACCCTTCAACATTTCGAATCAAATTAGACCGATGAGATATAGATTAGTCCTACAATCATTCCTCTATGTGATGCATAACATATTCCACGTATTCATGATTCGCAAAGACTTGATTGACATGATACACGTTATAGATTATAAACCTCTCCAAATAGACGAGGAATCGAGTTATTCCAAGTTTAAGGTGCTTTCAGAAAGAAATATTCTTTTAGATATGTGTGAGGTAAGAACTAAAAAATTATAAAATAAATAAATAAATAAATAAGAAAGGTTGTCCCACGTCCATTATATTGTTGAACTCCAATATAAAAGGGAGGTCCCTTGGGGTACTAAGTCACAATAATTACTTTGCTTCATCCCATTTGGTCGGTTTGGACCAGTCGGAGAATACATTTTGGGATGGCTCCAACTCAGCTTCTCGACTGATACGTTCAGACCCTTACCATTTTCGACTCTTTGAGAGGGAGGCATCTTTTATACTTTTGAAGGCATTTAAAGTTAGTATGGCTACATTTTAGCTAATTTATATTATTTCGAGCTAACATTAGATTATCTTATATAATTATATGAGTTAATTTCATAGTAGAATTCTAAACGATGATTATGGGACTCCTTAGGTAGAATTAGATTTCAAGTAGCATCTTTAAGCTAATATCGACTTAGGCCAACCAAACAAGTGATTTTACTATTGCTTTGGTTGGATGACTTGATTTTTGTATAAATGATGCATGTTTTGTGACCCTTGTATCAAGATACTTCCCTGTTATGATGAATAAGGATACGTACATTATGATATCTATGTTTTGTCATGATATTATGCAAACTCCTTTCCCTCCATGGTTTCGACAACATGAGCATGCGCTAGTTGAAGGGTATGCCCAGGGGTATGTGAACACCCACCTGGTGAATTCATGTGGCGTATGTGAGCCGTGTGTAAAGGAGTACTGCACATCCAATTCTTGTCTGGATTGGAAAGTAAAGTTTAAAGGCATAAATGTTTTTACAAAAAGATATGTCCGACCATGATTGCTTGTGTTTGTATTTATTGACCTCAATAGTAGAGCTCGTTACTTACAATCTTTAAATATTCAAGTCAAGTGCTAATTTTTCAAGTAAAGGTAACAAACACACCACGGTAGATGACAATATTGTTGGAAAGACCATAGAACCAAGACTAAGACTAGAGTAATTACATTTTTGTTTAAATTGTAGCTCTTATATTAAATTAGAACGATTTCATTGCCTTGTTATTTCATTTATGCTTCTTCGTTTTGTTTTCTTCAAATTGAAATGGATGTTACGAACGTTTAAGCTCACGGTATTGTTTNAAAAAAAAAAAAAAAAAAAAAAAAAAAAAAAAAAAAAAAAAAAAAAAAAAAAAAAAAAAAAAAAAAAAAAAAGGTCTATTCCAAATCTAAAACGAAAGGGACCTTTGCTTTAAGATCATCTCCCTTTGATATATAGAAATTTCATTTTCTTTTTTTTTTTAATTAGGAAAGAAAGAAAAGTTACAGATTGCCCAAAGTTCAAGAAAATTGGCGACCTGATTATAGGGGAGCTAGCGACCAAAGCTCCAGCAAACGACGATCGTAACTATAACGGTCGTAGAAGAGAATTTTTACTTCCATAATCTCATCGATTCATTTTTTATTCACACTAACTCAAAATTCTATCATAAATATTTCACTTGTAAATTCAATGGGATGCATTAAACAAAAAAAATAATTGCCGCAATGGTCAACAAGCAACGACGATAGTAAGTCAACAAGTGACAACAAACAACAAGGGCAATCGACAACGAGTGACAATAATGTAGGTTAACAATGAACACAACTCCATGGTTTTGCCACTATTATAATCCATGAGATTGTCTTTGCAACCCTAATATATTGATTAGGTAGAGTCAAACATGGGTTTGCGTTTGAAACCCAAAACTACCCAAACCACAAGGGGCAAAACGACCCTTAAATGTCGTGAACAATTAAAAGTTTCAACACTTGGCAAGTTATGGGTCCTAATATCAAACTATGTAATGAATATGTGAAAAAGATTGGGTTTGAATAGATATGGATGAACATGATAAGATTTTCGTATATATTTGATCTAATAAAGAAAGTGTTACAAAAAAGCCACTACCCGACAAAACAACGTTCGACCAAAAAGAAACTCAAGCTATCAAACAAAAATCTCCTATAAGTGTACTCGAAGCTATCCAAATGTCATGCAGTCACATAAGTCAGATCGATAACATTCTAAAAATTATTGGACCAACCAGAAGTGGTGTAATGTTTGGGTCAAATGATGATACAAAAACTCTTTTTTTTGCCACCAGTCAAATGAATACAAAAGAGACGACATCAACAATAACAATAATAAAAGGTCATGAATGAATTAAGGGGCAACTTGCTAGATTTCTATCGTCTAATTCACAACAAATCAAATGAACCCTAACGAAAAAGTCGACAGAGTTACCTGAGAAGTGCTAACACTCCAAGATCAGCCCTGCAGTTCATTCTAAGGCCAGGATGCCCATTACCCAATGTTGGGGTAATCTTATGTGAATAATCTATATCCATGTAAGACTGTTAAGTGAAGTTAACAGAAGTTCAGAAAATTGATCTATCAACTCCTACATACTTACTGGATGCTTCCCCTCAATGAGAGACTGCTGCCAAAAGCTTTGTTCCTGTAAGTCAAAAAAGAGGGAAAAGAAAAAGAGGCACAAACACAAAAGTAAAAACTTCCTCTAACATTAACTCACTAGTCATATAATATACACTACAAGTAAACATATACGAAAATGGACAAAACCGCCCATAAATTAAATGAAAGGTGCAAAAGGAGGTGAAAGGATGAAGAAAGTGACCGAACAAATATATGACTAAAAGGTGATCACTTTCCTTCTCGCTAATTCTCCCCCACTGGGTCACCAAGCCACAATATCTGAGCCAAAATGAGCTTTTAATGGACATGAACATATATATAACCTACCAAACTTTGTGCAAAAGAGGAGATTTAGCTCACTCTGAACTCTAGGCAGATTCTACCCAGAATCTGAAGATTTGTCATTATCCTTTCATTTGTTAGAGATTGTAGAATCATGGGGAGACAACTTCCTCCGACTCTCATGCAGGATTTGAAGAAATTGAGGATTTCTCAGTTCCGCGAACATTATATTTCTCGTAGACTTTGTCGCGATTTTCTGACCACCAACTCTCTGCTTGGTGCTCTCCAAATCGTCTCCGACTGCATGTAGATTTGCATCAGTGATAAATATTTTGTTGGTTTCAGCAATTAAAGATGCAGCTTAGATCAAAGCAAGTAATTAGAACTAAAGCATTGTCGTAACAGATATCTAAGATGAGATAAATCGTCTGTCCATTAAATATTGGAAAACAATAATATTTTCGAGAAATCTTGGAAGATGTAAATTCCCACATGCTTCATTCATAGGCTTTCGTCTGTTTTCTCCAAAGTTTCGTCTTGAGGCCTTGTACAAATGAGTTGCAGAAAAAGATAATAGGACTGGTCAAATGTTATATTAAATTCCACGGCCAATAAAGATGGATTACCTGAAGCGCACTCGTTTGAGATCTCTAGTTCCATCACGAAGTGCCATCAAAGTTATGTATACACCAGGTTCATATTGTTCAATCCATTCAGCTTCAACTTGATTGTCATTGCTTGGTGATGCCGAACTTCTTAATCTTGTGTTACTCTCACTATCTAGTAAAAGACCCGAGCTATTTGCTCCCTCTGACATGCTGCTACTGCGGCGGCTTTCCCAAACCCCTCTATGACCATAAGAGAGTCTAACATCTGAATCATCATCTATCACATCAGAGGTTAACCGCCCTGGCTCTGAGGATGAGTTAGTTTCATTACTTGCAGGGAATTCTCCAGAGGAATTCGCTGGACCGTGAAATCCGTTACTCATGGAATAGTCAGTTGCTACTGAAGAAGCCAAGGACAAGGAGCTGTGTGAATCGGATTCTGAATGACGCTCTCCATTGGAGGCCAAATGGTGGGCGACATTTTGCTCCATACCATTTGGAAGATCTAATGTTCTCAAGTTTTCAGAGTCGATAGTTCCAGGAAGGCCCATTTTTACTCCATCAGGTAACCTTTCGGCCATATCTTTAATCTGGAAATAAGATTAGAACTTGATGAGGATTACAGTCAGTAGATCAGTGTAAAATAATTTCTACACAAAATAATGATCATTGGTTGGAGTGTCTCAGTTGGAAAGAAGAAAATGAGAGAGCAGAATGAGTTTAATAGCAGAATTAGCCATTTGAAGGAAAAAACTATCATACTCATACACAAAGTACTCTAATTGGAAAAGTCATGATTTCTTTCTTTTGTATCATAATACCATTGGACAGACCAACAACCTCAAGATGCCTTTTTTAGACCAAACAACAGTTCATGCATAATAGTGAGGATCAAAATAGATCAACGTGATTCATGAAAATATTATAATGATAAAGCATTGAGACATGATACTCCATAGTAAAGATAATGAGTGCATATCTAAGATCAACCTGAGCAGTAAGCGATTTAATAACTTCTTTTGCCGATTTGGATTTAGTAGATTCCTCTGCAGCCAAAGCAATAGCCTCTTGTGCTTTTTTCTCTGACTTCCGAAGTTCTGATTCTTGAAGTTCACATCTCTTTCTCAGGCTCTCAACCTTAAGGTTTAGAGAAAAATAAACAACCCAATTAAGTGCCGTACAGATTCAACTATAACAAACTATGCATTCTTTCCTTTTACAATTTCAAGTGAAAGGAAACTGGCAATACAAGAAATCAGGTCATTACCTGTGCACGCAGCATGAGAACCTCTTGATTTAAAAGTTCGTTTGTTTTTTTCAAGCTATCTGCTATACCTTTGGAGAAGGAAAGTCCTGATGCTGTAGGAACAGGTGTAGCAGACCTTGGCGGACTAGATTTTCTGGACAAAGGTGACACAGATCTGGAATTAACTCCATTAGCCATAGGGATTGGCTTGGGAGCTAGTCGTCGAATATCAACAGTGTTTGGACCATCTTTGAGCTGCAGAAGAGTATGTGCTTGAGTGGGGCGAACAATGGAGAATGTATCTGTTCTCTTCCCTTGCTTGGCTGCTTTGCTATCTAGTTGTTTTATCAGATCCATATTGGAAAGTGCTGTTTTAGGAGGTCTTGTGTCACTCTTGTCCAGCTTATCCCTGTTCTCACCTGACAGTCGGGGAACAGCATTCTTCCGGTAATTAATTCCAGATTCCGACGCCTTGCTCAATTTGGCATAACAAGAATCACATACACGATAAGATTTCCGAGGAGTAGGAGCCAGTGCAGCTCTTAATGCTTTTTTAGAACTACACGAGTGGCAGTGCACAAGTCCACAGTTGTAACAGTTGTGTCTCTTTCTTGTGAAACCAAATGCCTGTCTACAAGAAGAGCATTGCGACTGCTCTGTACCTGACAATGATTTGTGAAGACAAATAGCTGCGGAGTAGTTAGATCCACAAGCAATGATTTTGACATGTTTATCCTTCAAAGCTTCAACCAAAGTTGGTGATTTCCGATCCTCAACATCTCCATGGCCTAGCCTCCCATTTGCACCCTTTCC
The DNA here is from genome assembly GCF_002806865.2 of Cucurbita pepo subsp. pepo. Lineage (NCBI taxonomy): Eukaryota > Viridiplantae > Streptophyta > Magnoliopsida > Cucurbitales > Cucurbitaceae > Cucurbita > Cucurbita pepo. Next base: position 6,055,785 of record NC_036643.1, read on the forward strand.
CCATGTATAAATTTCATTTTTAGAGGTAAGCACCATCACGTGATATGCACCACAAGCTACCTCTTCAGCAGATTCCCCAGAAAGCTTATCTTCCACCAAACATGGCTGCTTTCCATCAGCATTGGGATTTCCAAGCTGACCATAAACTGAACTTCCAACTGTGAAAACTTGTCCTGATGTTGTCAATCCAACAGTTATGCTGTGACCACAAGCAATTTTATGAAAATTATACTCAATTAGTGCTGGAACACATGTAGGTTTAAGCCGGGGTTCTTTGTCTCCATGTCCTAAACGATTCTTGTCTCCATCACCCCATGTAAACAATTTACCTGATGAGATGCTTGTACTAGATTGAGTCATAATAACTTCTACCACAGCGGCAGTATGCCACACTCCACATGCAACAGCAATTGTCCTCAAACCTGATAAAGACTCTACTACTCTTGGATATGAAATGCTTTTTTTGTTACCATGACCCAAAACTCCAAAAGTACCATCACCAAATGTGAATAGTTGCCCCATAGATGAGATCAGTGCTGTATGCCATGGACCACATGCTACCGATGCAACTTGAAGCCCCTCGAGAATACCTGTGATTCTCTTTGGCATCCAATGGCTAACATATGTTCCATTACCAAGAAGCCCGGCATTATGTATACCATCTCCCCATGTATAAAGTTCCCCATCCATTGTAACAGCACAGGTATGGAACTCTCCACATGCCACAAGATCAACGGTAGTAGCTGCCAAGGCTTCAACAAGGCGAGGATGTGTTACATCCTTCCCCATTCCCAAGCCAAGCCTTCCTCCAGATTCCTCGCCCCATGTAAAGACCTCCCCTTGCCTCGTGACTATGGCAGAATGTCTGACTCCACAGGCAATATGTTGTGCATCTAGAACAATATTGGACTCTAGTGGCTTCGGAAGTAGTACATCTGTCCTTGAGTTCACGCTAATATCACTATCAGCTCCAGGCTTGTTAAAATTATCACTAATAACCTCACCCCATATATATATATCTCCTATAGCATCACAGTCATCTGGTGTAGAGCCATGACTGGAGGAGCTAGGAGCACTTGAAACACTAACTCGAAAGATATCTGAAGTAGATCCTTTTGCTTGCATATTCGTCTGTTTCAATGGCACATGTGACCTTGTAGAGTTCTCAGACCTAACACTCGTTGGAGATTTATTTGGACTAAAACTAACACAGACCTCAGGAGAGCTAATATCTCTAGTGACACTATTGGAGCTGTCACTTGGGCTACTTGAAGTTAGGTCACTGTTGTCCTGAAATAAATTCACGAGCATCGATAAAGGAATACATGAGAACTTTATAATAACTTTTTATGGCAGAGCACCTGAAATTTTGAATCTAACAGCAAGAGAATGACAGTCACCACAATCTTGCATTCATTCAAACAAAAGCAATAAATTTTGGCAAACATTCTAGACCCAATGGCTCAATGACACCGTTCTTCATTGCATAAAAAAAAAAATTAAAAAGAAAAAAAAGTTAACATCTCACCAACATGAACAGGGCAATAATTATAGAATGCAAAAAACCATTGGATTTTTCAGATAATAATGTATAAGGCTTTGAAAAACATACCAGCTCATGGATTTTTATTAATGAGACATGCAGTAAATTTTGGACAGCATCCCAAACCCACTGACATAACAACAGTACTACACTCACTATTAAATGACAATGTATCTCCCATTCATAAAAGAACAATGACAGCTTTCATTAATCATTAGTATATGAGTAGATTTATAATCAGAGAGTCAATTATAATATAGTGAGTTTTTCCCAGCTAAAATGTGCAAATGGTTTATCATTATCGAGCATGCATGTTTAACTATTAATCAATTCCAAGTAGGCAGATTACATCTTGATAGAGACCACCATCATTCCATCCATCAATCTTGGAACGTCCACCGTCACCAGAACCTATTAATGCTTTCAGACCAGCTATCCAAATTTCAACCTCGACTTTATCCTTACAAATCTGAAAAGCCAGAACATGTTGAAGTTACTTTTAAAGGTGAAGGAAAAAAATCAGAAGCAACGACTTCTTGATTACAAACAATAAGATTGTTCATCACCAACCAGATCAAGAGATCGTTTTCCATTGTTGTAAATCAGAGAAAATGATAAATAATCCTTCTCAGGTCGCAGAAATCGTTGGAACACGGCCTAACACAATTGAAGTACACACATCGAGTTTAACCAATATCATCAAAAAATCATGTAAAGGGTATTATCAAAATTTTCATAGAACTTACAGTTCTTTGTCCAGGAATAATTCTCGATACAGAAGCTAACTTCAAACTCTTTTCACCAGTTGTTGAAATCCAAATTAAAGATGATTCATCCTGCAATGTCAATTAATTGAAAATCAGTAACTGTGATATACACGTCAGATAAGTCATGGTAAGGCTACATGCATGAGCATAAAAATTAGAAATGAAGCGCTTGTTCTCTACATAGATTGGCCTCAGCATCAACAAATATCGCTTTAAAATCTATTCATCATCAAGTGAGATGAAAAAAGTAGCTATAAGAAAGCGTAAAACAGAAAGCAGATGGGATAACAAATTCAATCACGTGCAAAAGGAAATATTAAAACATACAAACCCAAGCGGCCCCCACATTTTGCATACACCTTCAGTTGTTATCAATTTAAAAGATGAGAGGAGGAAATATCTCTTAACCGTTCCAATGAGGCAAGTTATTTATTGCTTCCAGTTGATTATAGTTTAGCACAAATTTTGATTACTACTCGTTTTGCTCCCCCCCACCCCCACCCTAATTCTTTTGCATCCTACACTTTTCAACCAAATCGTCCTCTTAAATAGTCAACCTACCAACTGCATATTTAATAGTTTTCTTGGGAAATCCATTGCCCACCAACTATAGGTAGGCAAACCATCGTTGTTTAATGTTTCCACATTTGCATACTCTTCGTCCAGATAATTAGTCATTACCCTCCAACCCCCCTCACCTAACAATTCACCAGTTTTAGATGCCACTTCTCCTTCCTTTCTAATCTTCTAACTCAGTTGTTCATCATTCAGATTCTTTCCCAAACGAACAATATCCAAGGAAAGCGGGTTTTCTGAAATCTCAAGGTTGTTTCATAAGAAACTTTCATGAACACATTTAACTTTTCCAACCAACAATCTTGAAGAGTGGCTAAACTACAATTTACTGTATGAATCTTCCCACATTTGGTCTCTATGAAAAGTTCAGCAACGATCAAACAACAGAACAAATCTTTGATCTCTACGCTTACTTCTAAGCACAAGTATGTCCATAGTATTGCTAGCACATCGTACAAAACTGTATCAAGTGACTATAGACATCATTTTTCTCTTTACATTAGGTGAATCAATCGTACTTAATTTTAAATATTTATTACTGTCATATTAAAATTTGAACTTGAATAATTAGTAAAATTAACACTCTTTACTATTTGAGTTTATATTTTTCATGAGATTTAGGCCTAAACTTGGGCATTACTGTTGTTTGGGGAGTGGTTAATTAGGGACAATAGCTGGAAATCCAGGTTGTTTCCTGCTTGATATTAAAGCTTGTTCCCCATCATCTCAATGGCCAACCTTAACCCCTATTATTTTGAGATCATATCTAGTATCAAAATTTGCCTCAATTTTTTTTTTGCTCTGGCAACGCACTCCTAATCTGTGCTTTTCCTCTAAATGTCCAGCCAGCTGCAGCACCTTAGTGCTGTTAGTGGAGCAACTAGCTTTGAGTTCGAGAGGTATTCCACTCCTAATTGCACTCCTCTATTGATTCTTTGGCATCAGTAAATCCAAGCCCCTATTATTGTGGGTGTAACTGGTAGTTGTCTACACTGTGTTGGACAATTTCTATAGTAGTGTTTGGTCATTTTAATGCTGAGTTTGAACTTTTTTAACCGCTTCATTTTGTGGATGTATTTACATTATTTGCGAATGTGTTTGAATATGTTGTTGGTCGGCTTGTAGGTGTTTTGTTAGTTAGATATCTAGGATTTATTGGTTTGTTTATAAGCAAATTTCTAACTTGGTTGAGGATGAAATTAATTTTATCATTAAACCAAGTACATGATTCAACATGATAAAACCAAAATTGACTTACTCATCCAAGTTAGGGTGGCAGGCCACAAATGTTGATAACAATATATATATACAAATAAAATAATTAAATCAAACTCACATTGGAAAGTCTAAATGGACAAAATTTTGGTTTCCCTTTACGACCATACTTGAGGAGTTGAGAACCCTTCTTCAAAGCAATTAGTGCCTGCAAAGATATTAGATCTTTCAAAATTATAATAGGATAAAAGTCAACAGATTGTAAGCGTAGACAGTAAAATTATACATTTGATCAAAATAAACTAAAATGTAAGCTATAGTACTCGAGAAATTAATTAAGTATTACAAAGTTCTCTCCCTCATAATCATCAACTTGAATGAGATTGCACTGGCATTGCAGCAAACGTGAGATTTAAATACCATACGAAATTTTCCTATGTATGTTTTTTTTTTTAGTTCACCTTTCTCTGTTTTCTAAATTAATAACAAAGCACTAGACGAACAGGGACGCTTGAAACGTTTCTGATTATCATATATTCTTTAACTTCCTCCTTCCTATTTTGGCAGGACTCAAAAAATATTTCTATTTAGAGGATCTGAAATCCATCGTATAGTAACTACAAGTGACATTTCCAGGAAATCCTTTCGGAAAATTCGCAGTACACTATGAGAACAATTGCAGCTCTAAAAAAAGTCTACTAGTAACGCGGTACAGTTCAAATAATCAACAAAAAACGTCAGTTACGAAACCAAAATTGGAAGCTAGAATTCCCCTATACTCGGGAACAGTACACCAGCAAGCTTAAAAAAGAGAACAAAAAAGTCGAATTCAAAGCTGTACCACAGAGGAGTTCGGAGTCGAGACCTGCTCAGTGTTACGATTAGCATTCCCGTAGCTAACAGGATCTGCCATTCCATGTGAGAGATTCACCGAACAGCCACCACCCTCGCCGAAAAGTAGCCTGAGTTCCGGTCATCATCTACGCCGTCTACCTCATCCATACACGAACATCTCGATCACAACACACACCAAACCATCTCACTCAAGAAAAACACCATTTCTCTCTTCCTCCAAAGCTTCCAGATCTATCAATCACCTGCAATAGCAAAACCACAACACCTCCACTCCAAGTAAAAGCCAAACCACAGTGCCTCCACTCCAACTCTCCGGCAAAGAAACAGAGATTCTTCCGGAAAACAGAAGAGAACAACGACAAGCCGCCGCAATGATAGGGTAAAAAGAGGACTACTCGACGGAAAACGTGCCGACGACGGAGTTCAGAAACGGAGGAGAGAAGAGAGAGAGAGAGAGAGTCCGAAGTTTGTCAAAAAGGAAAGAAAAAAAAAGTACATAACCAAAGACGAAAACAAAATTGATATATTAAATAAATATTAAATTATATTAAAGTTTTTTTTTTTTTTTTTTTATAATTATTTTTTGTTGCTTTGGAATCGACTGGGAGCGGAAAAAGGAAACAAGAAAACATTTCCAAAGCAAAAATGATGGAAATTGTTTTTTATTTTAAGAATAAAATAAAATAAAATAAAATAAATATTTGAATATATATAATAATTATAAATACATTAAATTACAAATAAATAATAATATTTAGGTTTGGGGGAGGGAGGCACGTTGGTGAGATGAGTTCCATTGGTGTAGGATTTTATGCAATGTGGACCCCAAATAATATGTATTCATCGTATTATTTTGGAAAAAGTGCATGTAACAGCCCAGATCCACCGCTCAGTGATATTGTTTGCTTTAGGCTTTCCCTCTCGGATTTTCCCTCAAGTGTTTAGAACGCGTCTGCTAAGGGAAGGTTTCCACACCCTTATAAATGGTGGTTTATTCTCCTCCCCAACCAATGTGGGACATCACAATCCACTCCCCTTCAAGGCCCAGCGTCCTCGCTGGCACTCTTTCCTTCCTCTAATCGATATGGGACCGCCCCCAAATCCACCATCCTTTGGGGCCAGCGTTCTTATTGGCACATTGCCTCATGTCTACCCCCTTCAGAGAACAGCGAGAAGGTTGGTGTCTGACTCTAATACCATTTGTAAGGGCCCAGATCCACCGCTAGCAAATATTGTCCTCTTTGGGCTTTTCCTTTCGGGCTTTTCCCCTAGGCTTTAAAACGCGTCTGCTAAGGGAAGGTATATATATATATATATATATTGATGAAAGTCCCACGTCTCAGCTAATTTAAGGAATGATCATGGGTTTATAATCAAATAATAGTATCTCCATATTGGTGTGAGGCTTTTTATGAAAGTTCAAATAAAGTCACGAGAGCTTAGGCTCAAAATGAACAATATCATACTATTGTGCAGAGTCAAACCACGTTAATTAATTTCTTTTAAAATTTAGTTATGGGAAATTCTCAGAATTCATAAATGCACGATAGAAATTGTTTTTCAACGAAAAGTAATAATTATATAATATTTTTTTCAAATATAAATTATTAAAGGGGAATATACTTTTTCAATATTCAATATATCAAAAACTTTATTTCGAGATTCAGCTAATTTATTTTTGAAAATATCTTACACGATCTTAAGAAACTATCTCGTTAATCTCTCAAACTTACGATCATATCGAGCTAAATAGAATTTTTAAAAAAATAATAAATTTATATTATTTGGGTCCACATTGCATAAAATCCTTCACCAATGAGACTCATCTCACCAACTTTGCCTCCCTCCCCCCAAACCCCAAATCCCAAACAAATATAAATATTATTATTTAATTCGTCTACAAATTTCTTTTTAAATTTAGTTTTTTAATTCGTCAATTACATAACATGTCTTAAAGCTCGTGATTCATCAACGNAAAAAAAAAAAAAAAAAAAAAAAAAAAAAAAACATATATTTAAATTTAATATTCAATATATCAAAAACTTTATCTTGAAATTGAGCGGAATAAATTTTCAAAATATCTTACGAGCTAAATTTTATTTTAGTGATTCATGAGGTTGGGAGATTTATACGATGATTGATTAGAGTTCGATCTTTATATTAATTTATTATTAATTATTTTTAAAGTTATTAAAATTAATGGGATGAATGTAACGGGCAGTATAAATTTCATTTGGATCAAATTTAATATTTATCAATTTCGCTCAACGTAGAAATATTTCAAGACTCTAATCATGCAAAGTGTCTAGTATCTGTATGAAGTCTAACACGTGGACCATTGTAAAATTTAGCAACATAGTTGTGCAGAAGTTTGAACTTGAAGTTGATGCTATGGACTCACATAGGTTGACTTGGATTTCAAATGACAAAATCGAACTTTTATTAAGGATAAATTGGTGACACCACTTTAAGTTAATCAGGTAAGTGGTCTTACTATCGGCTCGAGCAAAAGATTTATCTTATGTATAACGACACGTGCGCAAATGTAAAATGACCATGATCACCTTTTTTATGACTTTGGTAGCTAACTATCCTATCACATAATGTGTAATTACCACAAAAGTTATCACAATAACTATATCATGCATCATACAATCATATATACAACATTTTAGAAAATAAAACATTTAAATTATTTTCAGATAAGATTGGATGCGTGGTAATTCTCCACACACGGCCCGCGCACGCGCACATGGACCCACCAAACGGGCTCTTATACGTACCCCTTGGGTCTATTTTGGTCGGGCTAAACGTGCTAACACGTCATTGGATGCCACAGAAGTGAAAGGTCTGCATGATATCATGGCGCATAAATACTATTAGTTGTCACGTCAATTTCCGTGAATAATATTATAAATTATGTCACATATACTATATTATTTGTCATATCAATTCTCATCATTATTTTAATGAAAAATCCAATTTCATGACTTCGGATTAAACCAACCAAATATGTGGCTTTAGTGTTAGCTTGGTTGGATGACTTACTAGTTGTATGAATGACGCGTGTCCCGTAGCCCCTGTACATGTTATATTTTATGATTGATAATGTGTATTATGCTATGATTTATGTTACACCACGTACAAGTTATGCTATGATGTCGTATATACTATGCTATGTTTATGCTATGTCATGGAGTTATGTTATGTTGTCACTGTTATTTGATGCATGTATGTCCATATATCGTGCCACTTAAACTACGTTGATACATATGCTCTACGCCTATGAGACATTAGAAAATCACGTATGTTAATCATGAACAATATGGCGAGTAACAAATATGTATAGGAACAAAAAGTGGAGTACGAATAACATTATGATTATATGCGATGTTTTATTGTTATGGGACCTCATGCATTGTATATGACAAGTGCATCAGGGTACTTTTCCATTATGTTTGGTATGAAAGCGTACCTTATGATATCTATGTTTGACATGATATTATGTAGACTCTTTCCTTTTGTGCGTATGGTAGCATGAGCGTGCGCTAGCTCAACAAGCTAGACCCAAATGGTACGTATATGAGCCTACGTGGTGGGTTCATGTGTGCATGACTATGTTTAGGGAAATACTACACATTAAACCCAACCTGGGCTGGAAAGCGGAGTCCAAGACTATGCCACGATGTTTTTATGAAAAGATAGGTCCCATTATGATTGCTTGCGTTTGCATTTCTCAGACTCCAACAGTAAGGCTAATTACAAATGGCTAATTACTTTAAATACTACTTTGATATCATGTGATATTTGAGTAAATGAGAAGAATATGAATGAACCGAGACTACATCTAGATGAGAGTGATCTTGGGAATATGATAACTAAAATAGACTCAAAAGTGGATAAAAATTAGATTAAAACTCTTATGACCAAAAAAATTTAATAACTAATAATGTTGAAAATAAAGTTGGTTGCCTAAAAAGGAATAGAAATCCCACACGTTCACAAAGTTAAAGAGGATTAGTGTAAATACCACACGTTCACATAATTTTTCAGGTATAGATAAGACGTACGTGTACGAAGGATAACAACATTGTGAGTAGAGACTATAACATGTGCATAGGGTAGACTCATATTTAAATTCGTAGGTCTTAAGGTTAGAATATGTTGTTTTGTATTTCATTGTTTTAAACTATTTTGTATTTTTTTTTTAATTTCTCTAAATTCCAGTACTTCATATTTGAACACATAAGACCATGACCGTGTTTTCCAAAGAATAAAATGTTTTAAATTTTTTCGACATTTATATTATAGATGACATTTTCTTTTAAGAGTTATATTTCCGCATTAGAGATGAGCATGAAATGTTAGTAGTGACTCTGAGTACGTAAAACTTTAGAGACGTTACAGATTCAAACTCTTATGATTAAAAAATAATAACTAAAATGTTGAAAATAAAGTTGGTTGCCTAAAAAGAATAACATAAATAATTGAGCTACAACTAAATCCCACACGTTTACAAAGTTGTGGGGTACATATACAACCCTCAGGCTCAACGGTTAGGTTCGACTCTGGTCTCATCGAGAGGATTTGAGGTGTATTTGGAACCACTTTGTTCGTTTTTGGATTTTTCAGACATGTTTGTGAAGTTACCAAATTGCCCTTAAGTAGGTGAAGGATGGGCTTTATTTTGGATTGTGTGTAGTGTAGGTCCCATTGATTTGGAGACATAGATTCTCCCTCTCTCTTAATTTCGTTTTCGAGGGGGAGATATTATTTTGAAACTCATGTTTGTTTGTTTCTTTTTCAATATATTATTATTATTTTTTTTATTTTTTTAATTCCATTTCTAAAAAACTTGACCGTTATATTTTTAAAATATTTATTTTAGTCGTTAGAGAACAAACGACAAACCTTTAGATCACAAAGGGAACCAAATTTCGAGAGGGACTCAACCGACAATGCAATGAATGAAAATGAAAGAAAATAAGTAATAAAAATTCAACTAGAGTTAAAAACGTTTCAAGTATGAAGAAGGAAACAATATATGAGTCAACTTCATATAATGGGGAAAAAGGGATCGGGATATATGATATGATAAATTTTATCTATACGTAAGTAAACTAGACAGACGCCCTGGGTCGGCATTTCAAGCTCCTGAGCACTCCAACGCCATGATCTATAACTTCACAAACCTGAAAAAAAAAAAAAGCGTAGAAAGGAGAAAGTATAAATATAACCAGTAAGCAACCTACTTGTAGGTTCTTCTTCTCATCCAAGTCTTAGGAGAGAACCACGAGCTATACTCTAGGTCCTAGAGTCTTAGTACTCTCAGTACACAGTTCGGGGTAGAAGAACTTGACCTTTGAAGCGGTATTCGACGTATGAGGATGAGGCGCTACCTCATAAAACTCTGTACCCCCAGTATAACCCAGCTCGAATAGGTCACCATCATGGTCAACTTCCTTCCGTAAGACAGACCCATCATGCACGAAACCTTGACCTACCCGCATGATCAACATCCTACTATAAGACAGATCCACCATGCAGAGTAGTCAATCTACCATTGAGTAACACCACCCTACCCAACATCTTGCCTAGCTCAACGGTACCGCACTAGAGTAGAAAGGGAATTGGAGGATCTTCGACCGCTATACCAACTCTTGAGGCTAAAGGGTCTTTTCCCTTCATCCCGAGGGTCCTAAAGTGGTCCTCTAGGTCTCAAGAGTAGTTAGATGGTTGTGATAGGGATCCTGGCTTCCATATTCACCCATTCAAGACTTCCAAGAATGTAACGGTCCAGGGTTAAAGGGTTTCACCTTCTAATCGTCCCTCATGACACCACTGAACGCAACATCAGGAGGGTTCCCAATCTAAACCTAACTCAATCTCTACAAGTGTACACCCTAGGCATAACTCAACACTACTGCTTATCATTCATATAATAAGTTCACACAATCATTCAACAGGAGTGTGTGTACAATTAACTATGCATGCAGGCACACAAGCTCAACAGGGCAATAACATTCATCAGCACCCGAAGTGCAGATACACAAATACCCCCATCCGCCAACATGGCATGAAAAAATATAAGCATAAGTAGGACAATCCAGATAGCATACAGAAATTTGAGTATGGAATTTCACTAGGGTAGCAAGTTTATCAAATATATATAATTAGCTTCCTAAGTGCAGGGGCTATCAGATCTAGCCACCTAAGAGTAATTTTCTCTAGCATGCATGCAAAACCAAGTGCACCCTACAAGTATTACTTCCTAATTCTGTGTGGTTACTTACCGGTATGTTGCGTGCTTTCCTAAACTTGATTTATAGGCGTAGAGGAGTAAAAAAATTATGAATTCTCTCTACATGCACCTAATTCATAGTAAAATAGGACTAGTATTGGAATCAGGATGAAAAACAGGCAATCGGACATCAAACGGCTAAAAATAGTGCTTCCCACATGGCTTCCACACGTAGGGCGCACGCGCGGGCAGGGATGCCCTTCGAGCCCTAGCAGACGTAACCTTACCCTTCGATTTTTAGGATGCAACACATGGCATGCAGGGATTGAAAATAGGTATCGGGTTTGACTGCGGGNCTTCAAAGGATTAAAGACGTTGTCCTCAAAGAAGATGGTAACTAGGTTGCCAGATATTACTCCACCAACGGAAATTTGCGAGAGTTATGTAGTAGCAAAACATGAAAGAAACTCTATTCCATCCGGAAAATCAAGAAGAGCTCAAGCAATTTTGGAGTTGATTCATTCAGACATATGTGGTCCCATCTCTCTAGCATCAAATGGTAACAAGAAATATTTCATGACCCTCATCGATGATTTTAGTCGAAAAACATGGACTTATTTCTTGCACGCCAAATCAGAATCCTTTGATTGCTTCAAAAAAATTTGTGCTACTATGAAGACGGAAACTGGAAGAAGAGTCAAGGCTTTAAGAACTAACAGAGGTGGAGAGTTCTGCTCGAACGAGTTTATTAAATTTTGTGAAGAGAAGGGCATACGTAGGCAGTTAGCAATAGCATATACACCACAACAAAATGGAAGGAAGCTATGGACAGTGAAATCAAATCCATAGAGAAGAACAAGACTTGGGAGCTCACTGATCTTCCTAGAGGACAGAAAACAATCGGAGTAAAATGGGTTTTCAAAACCAAGTTGAATGAAAACGGTGAGGTGGATAAGTACAAGGCGCGACTCGTTGCAAAAGGATACAAGCAGAAGTATGGAATTGATTATAAGGAGATATTTGCACCAGTGGCATGTCAAGATACTATCAGGCTCATAATTTCTATTGCAGCACATNCTGTTGAAGCTAATAATAGAAGTTTGAATTAGTTACTACGGAACAATTTCATCCATAAAAATCCCAACCAACTTCGGGAATCCCCCTCTAAAAGGACCTCCCTCCCCATCATTCAAATCACTCCTCCTCTCAATCTCACTTCAGTTTTCTGTTGTCACCAACAACTGTTATCAGAGCAATCTTACAGCAGCAAAAAAAATGACAGCAGAAAAACAAGTTGAGAGCTACGTTCAGCCCGCCATCCCAAGGTTCGATGGTCACTATGATCATTGGGCGATGTTGATGGAAAACTTTCTCAGATCAAAGGAGTTCTTTGATATGGTGGAGACGGGTTATGAAGAACCAAATGAAGATGAGATACTCTCAGCTGGTCAATAGCAACTGTTGGCAGCATCGAAGTTGAAGGACCTGAAGGTCAAGAACTATTTATTTCAGTCCATTGATAGGACTATCTTGGAAACTGTTGCGGTCGTAGAAAAGATTTTGCGACCACTAACTCCAAAGTTCGATTACATTGTATGTTCTATCGAAGAAGCAAACAATGTCGAATATATGCAAATAGATGAACTCCAAAGCTCCCTATTAGTACATGAGCAGAGACTCAATCGTACAAGTGTAATAGAGGAGATGACAGCCTTAAAGATATCCACACCAAGTGAAACTTCAAGCTCTAGAGGTAGAGGGCAAAGAAGAGGTAGAGGTCGTGGGAGAGGCAGTCGAGAAAGAAGTGGAGATGTTGGCAGGTCAGCAGACCTAGTCAGAAACAATTCTGACAACAAAGGCAAGAGACACTTTGACAAGTCTAAGGTGGAATGTTACAGATGTGAACGCCTTGGACATTACAAAAATGAATGCTATACTAGGCTCCAAAAGGAAAAAAGAGATCAATCCAATTTTGTGGAGAGAAGAGAAGAAGAAACATTGTTAATGTCATTCCATGCTATGAAGGTTGCAGATCAAGGTGTATGGGTCGTAGACTCTGGATGCAGCAACCATATGACAGGTTGTAAGGAATTCTTCTCAACTCTGGATGAAAATTTTCATACTACGGTTTCTCTTGGCAACAATTCAACTCTCCAAGTGATGGGAAAAGGAACCGTAGATATCAAGACTAGAAATGGCTTTGTAGAGTCTATTTCTAATGTATTCTACATTCCTGATCTGAAGGCCAACTTACTTAGTATCGGTCAGTTACAAGAAAAGGGGTATGTGATCACATTTCAAAATGATGAATGTGAGATTTATGACTCCAAAAGAGGACGATTGCTAAGATGAAGATGACCACCAACCGTCTATATCCGTTGACGTTAAATATCGTTGCCAAAAGTTTGATTATGAAGAAAGAAGATACCACCTCNCAAAGCCCTTGAAACAACCATTGTTCAAGAAGCTTAGAAGAAAGATGGGGATGTGCAGAATCCAGGATGTATATCAAGAAGATGAAGTGAAGTCCTAAACTGAGAATTCAGTTTAAGGGAGGGTGTTGAAGCTAATAATAGAAGTTTGAATTAGTTACTACGGAAGAGAAGGAGGTGAATTCAATTTCATCCATAAAAATCCCAACCAACTCCGNGCTTTAAGAACTAACAGAGGTGGAGAGTTCTGCTCGAACGAGTTTATTAAATTTTGTGAAGAGAAGGGCATACGTAGGCAGTTAGCAATAGCATATACACCACAACAAAATGGAAGGAAGCTATGGACAGTGAAATCAAATCCATAGAGAAGAACAAGACTTGGGAGCTCACTGATCTTCCTAGAGGACAGAAAACAATCGGAGTAAAATGGGTTTTCAAAACCAAGTTGAATGAAAACGGTGATGGGGATAAGTACAAGGCGCGACTCGTTGCAAAAGGATACAAGCAGAAGTATGGAGTTGATTATAAGGAGGTATTTGCACCAGTGGCACGTCAAGATACTATCAGGCTTATAATTTTGTCTATTGCAGCACAGAAATCATGGCCTATTTATCAACTTGATGTGAAATCGGCTTACATGGAGAGCTTCAAGAAGAGGTATATGTGGACAGAAGGTTTTGTTCAATCAAAAAGGTAAAGAGGGAAGAAAAAGTATACAAGTTGAAGAAAGCTTTGTACGGTTTGAAGCAAGCGGAGAGAGCATGGTACAGTCGCATTGATTCTCATTTTGAAAAGATGGGATTCACTAAATGCCCATATGAACATACATAGGTTGTATGTGAAAACTGAAAAGGGAGGTAACATTCTCATTATTTGCTTATATGTTGATGATTTAATATTTACTGGCAATAATGAAGAAATCTTTGAAAGAGCATGATGAAGGAATTAGAAATGACAGATCTTGGTTTGATGAGATATTTTCTTGGAGTAGAAGTTACTCAAACTCCCGCAGGTCATTTTATCTGTCAGAAGAAATATGCTCAAGAATGACTTGAAAGATTGAAATTGGATGAGTGCACATTTGGAACTCCATCAGAATTGGGTTTGAAGTTGCACAAGGATATTGAAGGGCGAGAGGTTGATAATAGGTACTTCAAACAAATTGTGGGAAGTTTGATGTACTTAACTTCAACAAGACCAGACATCATGTATGCGGTTAGTATGATAAGTCCTTACATGGAGCATCCAACGGAAAAAGATCTCAATGCAGCAAGAAGGATACTTCGTTATGTGAGAGGAACTTTTTCTTTGGGGGTATTCTACAAGAAAGGAGATGATCCGAAGATGGTTGGCTATACAGATAGCGACTATGCAGGTGATATAGATGATCGTCAAAGTACTGAAGGAAGTATTTTCATGATGAGTGAAGGAGCTATTTGCTGGTCTTCAAAGAAGCAACCTATTGTATCTCAACTACAGAAGCAGAATTTGGGGCAGCAGCAGCATGCTCGTGCCAAGCAATTTGGTTAAGAAAAATGCTTGAAATTCTTAATCAGAAGCAACCAGGTACGACGGTTATATATTGTGATAATATGTCAACTATTAAGTTGTCTAAAAATCCTGTGTTGCATGGAAGGAGTAAGCATATCGATGTTCGATTTCATTTCTTGCGTGATTTGTGTAAAGAAGACATTATTGAACTCAACTTTTGCCGAAGTGATGAACAAATCGCAGACCTATTCACAAAGCCCTTGAAACAACCATTGTTCAAGAAGCTTAGAAGAAAGATGGGGATGTGCAGAATCCAGGATGTATATCAAGAAGATGAAGTGAAGTCCTAAACTGAGAATTCAGTTTAAGGGAGGGTGTTGAAGCTAATAATAGAAGTTTGAATTAGTTACTACGGAAGAGAAGGAGGTGAATTCAATTTCATCCATAAAAATCCCAACCAACTCCGGGAATCCCCCTATAAAAGGACCTCCCTCCCCATCATTCAAATCACTCCTCCTCTCAATCTCACTTCAGTTTTCTGTTGTCACCAACAGGGTCATCGGATCGTTTCTCAGACTTGAGAGTCGGATGTAGTCCAGGTGTCGGTTTGGATCAGCCGCAGCACCACGTGTCAGCGCTCGAGTGGGGCACGCTTCTCCACTGCTTGCCTGACATGTGTCCCTCCAGTTGCCAGACGCGTTTCTCCTCTCTCTGGCCGCCGCATGTTCGTCGTTGATTGCCTGTTTTACACTAGGCCAAGTCATTTAATCGTCTCCTTCCGTGCATGCATGTTCAATTGTCTGTGGCTTAACCGACTTACCTCTACACTAGGCCAAGTCATTTAGTTCAACCTTACCTCGACTCGGGGGTAAGATCTCTCATGTGCAACATTGTATCTGAATTCTCATTTTGGTTTCCAATTAACACGACCTTCGTGTCATGATGTCATCCCAAGTCCTAGGATGTCATCGGCCATCATAGTTCACTCAGTCATGCTCATCGAGAACGAACCCATATTTCATTCATATCATCGAGACATCTTGAACATCTATTTGTCTGGGCTCTATCGAGGCATTGGACCCTCATGTGTCAATGCTAAGTCATTTACGAACTCCATATTAGATAGCTGGTACATATTTCAACCTTCTACACATGGGTAGGGGCACAATGTCGGCACACCCATGCCATCCGACATAGTCCTTAAAAGACTCATTTCAAAGGAAGTCATCAAAGACAATCGTCTTGCAATGCTCGCTTTCATTGTGACAAACGTATGGGCAACAGAGTAGTTCTCTTAGGCTATAGGGCCTAGAGTGGGTGGAGAGCTGACCCCATGCCTCCCCCCTAAGGTATATTATAAGGCATTTCCGAAATGACAGGTGTAAACAAGATTTTAGCAAATGGTCATATGGGGTCATGGAGTGTTCGTCTAGTGTTTGATTGGCACCAAATTTGGTGAGCTTCCATTTTTCATATGGATTGACTTAACTTCAAAGTTGCATGCCCAAACTCTTTCCAAAACTCCAACTTTCGAGGTTAAGTCCTGAGAACTTTTCCAACCCTTTATTAAGTATATCTTTGTCACTCATGTCAACATAGTTGACTCTATCTTACTTATGCCCAAGCTTGACTTAAAATGCACATCTCTTTGGTGTGTTAGATGATGTATTATTGTCACGGCCCAAAAATTTGACGATGAGTCATGACCAAAAGACAACGCAGGTGTAATATGTACGCATGAAATAAGTTAAAATCAACTAAAAACTTTAAATTTCAAAAAGGAAAGTTTTGATGCAATGTAACACGAAACATAAGGAATCGTTTAAAAGTTTTAAGGTTGGAGAATCATGAAGGTCAAACTCCTAAAGAAAAGAGGACTAGAAAAATGCCCTGGGGCTGTGTTAAGAATGAGAAATAGAAATAGAATTAGGATCGAAAGTATGATCTTCATTCATGTTTACCACGTTTTAAATAGGATACAAACTATCAACTAATACCTACAAATAGGGAANTAGAAAATATTTCAAATTTCCTAAATCTTTGATAAGAAATTTATGGAGTAAACTAGTCTTGAGATATTGAATTTCTTTGAGATCATTGCCTGTCAATAGAATATCATCAACATAGATTAGAACTGTAGTGAAAGAAGTACCTTTACTTTTAGTAAATAAAGAGTAATTTGCTTTGGACGGAGTGTAGCCTGCANAAAATATATAACTAACTAAATCTGTTAAATAAATAAAATATACGTTAATTNATGGAGAACCAATTGCGAGAAGCCTATTTTAATCCATAAAGAGATTTATGGAGCCGACATACTGTATTCTCTCCCTGTCGGCGAAGACCTGGTGGTAAAGACATATAAACTTCCTCGTCTTTTNCAACTCCCAAAATATCTCAGATATACTCGTAACTAATTATTAAAATATATCTCTAAAATATCATGTCTTAATACTCCCCTCAAGTTGGAGAGTGTATGTCAATCACACAACTTTTTCTTCAAAAAATCAAACTAATGTCTTCCTAAAGCTTTAGTAAAAACATCTGCCAATTGCATTTTGGTCGAAACATAACACGGTTTGATGATTCCAGCTTGTAACTTTTCTCGAATTATATGACAATCTATTTCAATGTGTTTCGTATGTTCGTGAAAAACTGGATTGGCTACTATATGTAATGCTGCTTAATTATCACAATATAATAATGCTGGTTCGGACAGTGGAACATTCAAGTCTTGAAGAATGTATCTTAACCAAGTTAACTCTAAACAAGTATTTGCCATAACTCGATACTCAGCTTCTACTGATGATCTGGACACATTAGTCTGCTTTTTAGACTTCCAAGAAATAATTGAATTTCCGAGGAAAATGCAAAACCCAGAAATAGACCGTCTGGAAGTTCGACAACCACCCCAGTCAGAATCGCAATATGCTTGTAATCTTAAATTGTTTTCAGATGGCAGTAGGAGTCCTTGACCAGGAGTGGCTTTGATGTACCTCAGAACTCGAAGAGCTGCCTCCCAATGTGGTTTTCTTGGTTCATGCATAAATTGGCTAAGCATACGAACTGAATAAGCTATGTCAGGCCTAGTGACGGTCAAATATATTAATCTGCCAATCAACCGTCTGTATTTACTTGGATCATTCAACTTCTCTCCTTCAGTTAAAGAAAGTTTCAGATTTTGCTCCATAGGAAATTTGTCTGGACGTGCTCCTGTAAGACCTGTGTCTTGAAGGATGTCTAGAGCATACTTCCTTTGAGACATAAAAATTTGAGATTGCATGTCATACAACTTGTAACCTTTATGACCACAAGGATATCCTACGAAAACACAAGGAGTTGCCCTAGGTTCAAATTTTTGCTTAGGATGTACTATAGTTGCATAACATTTACAACCAAAAACTTTAAGATGATGAAATGTAGGTGGTCGTTTGTAGAGTGCTTCAAAGGGTGTCTTGTTAGATAATAATGGTGATGGCGTTCTATTTATAAGATAAACAGCCGTTAAAATGCACTCTCCCCAAAAATTAAGTGGAACCTGTGACTGAAAAAGAAGAGACCTAGCTACATTTAGGATATGGCGATGCTTGCGTTCTACGACTCCATTTTGTTGTGGAGTATAGACACAAGTGCGCTGAAATTCAATACCACAAGAAGTAAAGAATGGTTGCAAAGATAGGAACTCAGTCCCATTGTCTGATCGAACTATCTTGATAGTAGTATGAAATTGAGTTTGAACGAATTTAACAAAGTTCATTAACAAATGATGGTACTTCTGACTTATGTTGCATCNTCATTAACAAATGATGTACTTCTGACTTATGTTGCATTAAAAAAACCCAAGTACATCGAGTAAAATCATCAACAATAGTGAGAAAAAAACGCAAACCAGAATGGGTAGGAATTTTATGTGGTCCCCAAAGATCACAATGTATTAGATCAAAAGCAGAATGGGTTGTTATTGAACTTCTTGGGAAAGACAACCTAGTTTGTTTTGCTAACGGGCAGATACTACAATTATGAGAATAACTCGCATTATTAAGATGCAATTGATCAGCTAGAAATTTAAAACGAGAAAAGGAAGGATGACCTAGGCGTAAATGCCACAAATCAGATGATTGAGATACTTGATGAGCTCAAAATTTGATTGAAGATGAAGAAATATGATAGAGACCTCCAAATTGTTTACCCGAGCCAATCATCTTCCCCGTAGCCAAGTCCTGCATAACACAAGAATCAGGATAGAAGGTGACATAACATTTCAAGTTATTGGTAAGTTTGCTGATGGACATTAGGTTTAAATTGAATGAAGGCACACATAAAACGTTGTTTAATTTAAGGTTAGGGCTTGGTGAAATATGTTGACAGTGTCATGGTTCCTTGTGACATCATTGCTATCGAGTTTTGTATCTGAAAAATTGCTGGAGCATTCCTTTGGGGTTGATCTTTGATTAATCGTATATTTCATTCTTTTGTGGGTTGATCTTTGATTAACCGTATATTTTATTTATTTACCAGATTTAGTTAGTTATATATTTTTCCTATTTTGAGGTATTAGTTGATAGTTTGTATCATATTTAAACGTGGTAAACATGAATGAAGATCATACTTTCGATCTCAATTCTATTTCTATTTCTCATTCTTAACATGGTATCAGAGCATGCATAACTAATTTACTCTAGGATTGATAATTTGCTCCATTTAATTTGATTGGAACAAGTGAATATCCTAACTGATCAGAGTGATGAATATAGTAAGGATGTGTTAAATCAACATCCGAAATTTTGAAGCTGGATTTGGCTGATTCCGCCATAAAGGAAATTTTGATATTTAAGAACACCAAGATCGGTACTCTGATACCATGTTAAGAATGAGAAATAGAAATAGAATTGGAATCGAAAGTATTATCTTCATTCATGTTTACCACGTTTCAATAGTATACAAACTATCAACTAATACCTAAAGATAGGAAAAATATATAACTAACTAAATCTGGTAAATAAATAAAATATGCGGTTAATCAAATAAAATATACTACTAACAACTCTACTACTAACAACTCCCAAAATATCTTAGATATACTCGTAACTAATTATTGAAATATATCTCTAAAATATCATATCTTAATAGGCTGCTCCCATCTATGACCCCATGCTTCCCAACACGCCTTTTCCTCGACCAATTGCATCACACACCTAAAAAAAAAGTGTAACAAGGGGTGAGTAAAAATGTTATACTCGGTAAGCAACCTACTTATGAGCTCTCATTGCATTATTAGCATCACAAATTCCCACGAACTTTTCTATGGCTCTATAGGACATTTGGGTCTGGTCTCTAGTTGCTTAGACTTTGGGTCTGGTCTCTAGTGCATTCTAAGCAACTGGGTTTCCCCAAGGTCCTAAGAGAGTTTATGGTCTAGTCTTCTCCTTAGGGGTCTATTCTGGTTTTCATCCGTATATCCTAAACCTTGTAAGTTCATTATGCTAGTGTAGTGAATGACAGGTGACCATCCCTGAGGCACTACCTTATACATGATTTTAATGAGACTATATGGCATCATATCTGGGAAGTTAGTTGGTGCCTCCCACAGGTCCACAATGTCACCCTTCTTTGGGGGTGCCACCCCTCCCTCGACCCATCCAACTATTGGGATATCCGACATGGTCTCATGCTCCCTATACGGAAATGGCTTAGCATCTATTTGGTTTTGTTTTAGGAACCACTGGTCATACTATGAATTTGGGGCCCATACTCCGCTTTTTGGTCCATATCTAACTCATCTAATTCGTTACGAGTATGGAAAGGGTATTGAGACACTTATAGACACCGATCACTTTGGTTGCAACCTAAATGAGCTTCCATGGTTGATTTTTGGCCGTGAGGGTCTACTAGGCTCCTAGGGTGGTCCTCTTGGAGTGTACACTCTGTTTAGTCCACGTGGAGTTTCTGTCTCCATCGCAAACACAAGGGTTTCCACCCTCTGTCTACCACGCGCGATCTTATGAAGTTCGGTCTACTAGGGGCGTCCTGACCTAAAATTAGCGACGAGCCAACCTAACCTTATTACCCTAGTCTTAACTTGATCTTGGTTCTATTATCTTAATGAAGAGTGCACTCAATCTTGCACCTAAAGTTATCCTACAATATTTCATGCAAAAACAGTCACATGTTCAACAGTGCGTTAACATCCATCAAACACTTGGAGAGCAAATAAAAAAATCCCCTATCCTTCTTTTAGCATAATATAAGATATAGGTGCAGTGATGTGTAAAGCATGATAGCATTAGGAAGACAATCTTTTAGGGTTTCTACACATCCATTTCTCCCAAGTACATAGTACATAACATGATGGAGCTAGCCTGCTAAGGTAGGTTTATTAGCATGCATTTAATCCAATGAATTCCATAAATATTTTTGGCCTAAATCCATGTGGTATCTTACCTGTTTATCGCGTGCCTTTCCGCCTATGATTCTTCACTAATAGGGCATTTGAGAGAATTGAGTTTCCTCACGTAGGTCCTATTTCACATAAAAATATAGTTAGTATTGGAATCGAGACAAAAAAACTACCAAACAGAAATCAAATGGACCAAAAGGAGACTCACATGCATGTTACACGCGCTTCCACACACCTGGAGTCATTTTCACTTGTGATATCATACGCAAGAAACACTACAGTCGGAGCTCATTTAGTCAGGTTTGGGTCGGTTCAAGTTGGGACCGTGGATCGGATCAATTCAAGTTTTGGATCGCGAGTCATGTCGATAGAAGGTGCAAGCCACATGTATTTGTCCCATTTGCGACACATTTTTCCACGCTGCTCTCAACACTTGTCCTCCCCTAACCGAACGTGCTTTACCCCTCACCAGTCGACACGTGGCACGTCGAAAATTATTCTCTCATCCTAAAGTCACAAATGCAAATTTCGATTAGTTTTTTCTTTAGTTTTACATTTTTATAACTTTTACTTTTGAACTTGAATTGAGTTCGTTCCTTCATCAAAATCTTAGAGTATAAATTTGTATATGCCATGAAATTTTTCTCAATTAAACACCAACCATAGGTTGAATTTCGGGCGTTAAAAGTAGGTACGTTACTCTCTCTTATTGTTCTTGGTTGAACCTTCTGACACAAGGTTAGAATTCTAGCTCTTCCAAAGTGGTATCTCACTGATGGCTCGAGCCCCCCTAGAAGGGTGCCTTCTTTGCCTTCCACTTAAGCTGCACACGAAAGATCCAAAACTAATCCCAGGGAAAAGTGAAGCTTCATAGGGTCTTTCTATCCAAGTGTAGGTAGTTTTCATCTTCATAGACATGTCTATTTCACTAAGCCTCTCTCCGAGGCATTGCTCAAATCATTACGCGTTTCGTGTGGATCGAAGCTTACTCGACAAGGAATTTCACTACCTTAGAACTATTATAGTTACGACCGTTGTTCACTGGGGCTTCAGTCGCTGCCTTCCCCTGTCATCAGGTCACCAATTTCTTTGACTTTATGACACTGGGCTAGCGTTAATCCCCCATACATGGTCTTACGATTTTGCAGAGATATGTGTTTTTGGTAAACAGTTGCTCGGGCCTGGTCATTGCGACCTCCTTTGTGAGAAGACACCCCTTCTCCCAATAGTACGGGGCTATTTTATTGAGTTCCTTAGAGAGAGTTGTCTCGTCCCCCTAGGTACTCTCTACCTACCCACTGTGTATTCTCTGTTTCCAAACCAAGATCTCTGCCGAGTTCCACGAATCTTGTGGAGAATCCTTCCAAGGTGAACATATTAAAAACTTAGGTCTCGATTCACAAGATAGGTTTCAGATCTAAGGAAAAACCGTGTAGGATTACCTAATACTTTACCTTGCGAAACTCCTTGGTTTTTTGATCGCTTAATTCTTCTTCTTCCGCACAAGAAAAAGTTCTTGTGTTAAGATTGAACTCCAACAACTATCCAAGGTGTTTTTTGTCAAGTTCTTTCTTGTTCCACACCCCAAACCCTAACTCCCTCACTCTTCCTTTCTTTTCCTTTTTCTTTATGGCTAGGATTCTCCACTTGGTCCCAATATAGTACCAGGATAAAATGACTATTTTGTCCTTCAGTTGACTTTGACCAAGGGTATTCGTTTTTTTTTTTATTTTTATTTTTTTTTATTTGTTTTATTTTTTAATTTCCCTACATCCTTGAAGTTATCGGATCACTTATCTCTTCTATGCCAAATTCAAAATCAACGTTTAAGGCCCTCCATAAATTTTGGGAAGTTTATAATAAAAAGATAATAGTTAGGAAAATGGTGTACATAATGGCTCACGTGCTACAAATATCCTCAAGTTACATCATGACACTCGTTTATCTTGGTGACTAGATGGGCACCACTTGAGGGTCGCCACTTTACTTGTCTCGATGCGAGAGTCAAAGCCTACTTCTTCTTAGTATGGTTGTGAGTTTCTCCCCCACTTAAACTAGTCATCGTCCTCTATGACTTTCTTTGGGACACAATCCCTCCATGGATTATGACACTCTCTCCCACTTAATCTCGACATCGTCTACGATGACGACCTGACTTTAGACTGGCTGCGACCAGACCCCCTGGAAATAATGTGCTTCAAAATGATTACGAAACTACACACTACTTATGACAGCGACATAAATATGAAAAGAAACTTACCCAATGATTATGAGCTACCTCGCCCTTTTCTAGGACTTGATCGAGGACTCATCAAACCATGGTAAAATGAACTAGCATCGATTTATTTTCGCCTAAGCTAGGGGGAGCACACCCTAACATGGCAACCTTGGCCTCAACACTCGTATTCTCTGTGTCGCACATGATGGTGCATCCTACAAGGTGAGGCTCGAGAGCCAAACACAATATTTACTAACACAATCTCATGTTGGCACTACACTTCAGCCAACTTTCCACCGGCCACCTTTATGTGGCAGTCGCCTGCCTTGACACTTCTCTTGCACATCTCTTTGGCGTGTTAGATGATGCATCCTCCTCCTCGGTCACATCATGAAATTCGTCTCTCTTGTCCCTCGTGCGGTTGAATGGGCACCACTTGAGGGTCGCTGTTTTACTTGTCTTGTAGTGAGGGTCACAACCTACTCTTTTCTTAGTATAATTATGACACACTGTGTGTGCTTCTAGGAAGCTATAACCGGTGCGTGCATGGCCGCCTATTTTTTTCATTTTTTAATTTTATTTTAAAACGTAGAGAAGATTGCCCAATTACATCAGTCGTGCAACATTTCCAATCATAGGTTTAACCTACCCACGACACCCATGTCACATCATCAAAATTTTGCTAGTGAAGCACCACATCATCCCAATTTTAATTGTTAGCCTGTCAAGTCAGCATCCAAATGCCGACTTCTGGTTTGTTAGCTCATTTGCATATAGACATCGAAAATCGTGTATCGAGTTTTATGCTATTGATATTTTAAATACTAAAATTATTAAGATGTTCAAAGTTTATTATCATTGATCAAAACATATGGTCGTGATTAAAGTTCATAAAGCTAACAAAATTTTGATGATCGATAAGAATATCAAGGTGTTCGAGTACAAAAAGGTGAAGATTGATATCTTTCGTAATTGCTCGAAAACTAGTATATAAAGGATACACAAACATATATTATACGTACTTTTTTCTTTCGAGAATTAAGTTTTACTAGGACTAAATTATAACATATGAAAGTTTTATAAAATTGAAAAAATAGAAACTAAATTATTACTTTCTTGAAACAAATATTAAACCACGGTGTCTAATTAATGATTAGATATACATGAACGCACACCAAGTCAAACCTTTCTAATTAGAAGTAGTAAAAGTGTTGAAAAAGATTTAGTTGCTATTTTTATGTTTTAATTACGAGTATCAAACCACAAACATTTCTTTGACACTATGACACAATCATATGGTAGTAGTATTTATTATCTTAATTTTAGGCTAGTACAAGATGTTTTTAATTTAAATGCTTATCTATTTTATTTAATCTTTTGTTGTGTCGTTTTAAAGCTGTTTTCAAAACACGTAAGTCCATGGCTGTGATTTAAGCTGAAAGTTATGTTTTATGAAAGTTTAAATGAAGTATTTCTGCATTCAATGTTTATGATATGTATACCGTAGCAACGTTAAATTAAATAGAAAATTTCGGGTCGTTACATCACTGATATGATCTTATGTCGTATCAAATCATAGATACAATCTTATGCCAGATTCTTTGTTTTGGCCCGATATTCTACTTTCTATTAGGATTTTATTTTTATCTTCGGTTTATAAATATGGTCATTTTCACATAATAAAGTACCGAATTTTCGTCATTTTAAAAACTTNGAAAACGAGGTTAGACTAAAGTTTTCTTGTGCAAGAGATGTGAGTTTTATAACTTTTAAGACATGCTTCTATATGCATGTAATAGGAAGTTTTCGTGATCATGCTTCTTAAATCTTCACATGTTGACAGCCCGAAAACAGCCCGATGTAAGGATAACATCGCTAGAGCCAAAAAAACACCAGCTATCTTACTCACAAATACAGCATATGACAAACAATTTTGAGACGAAAATCGGGGAAGGAGGATTTGCAAAAGTATTCCTTGGTTACTTGGACAATACTCAAGTTGCCGTTAAGGTCCTTAAGGCTTCTGTTCAAGGTTATAAAGAATTTGAAGCAGAGGTCAGTCATCATGAAAACATAAAGACCATCTTAGTTATCCAAATGTTAATTGCTGACTTGATTTTTTAGTATTCAGTTCTTGGCTCTTTTGGAGGATTCTTGTTCAAGTTGATTCTACATTTTGTTCTTGGTTTTCTGTTTTTGAAAATTATGTTCGTTGTCTCGCAATTTTTTGGCATGTTATGGGGTGATTAAAATGTTTGGGTTTTTGGTTTTAATTCTTTTAATTTAAAGTGATTTTCAAGAGATTTGGGCATTTATATAGCTATGGATTGATGATTTGATCTAATTGAGGTTAACATGGCTGTGATGTTTACAAGTTGTGACAAGAAATACCTTATCGAGGTCTAGCGGATATGTTTTTATATTGGGTTTCAGACCTTATTCACTAGCCTTATAAGAGGTCCAAGTAAGAATGGTTAGGAATTACAGATATATACATGTTAGGATCGATACCAATTGTTAGCTCTCATACCAATTGTTAGGATCGCTCAACAACGCATACACTCGATCAAGATGAACACAAAGAACAGGAGAGAGAAAATACAAGGAGGAATATTGACTAAAAGTTTTATTATTGATGATTTAAGGGACAACAACAGAGAATACAGAGAGAGAAGTACATTTTGAGCTCGGGGACTAGGCTATATATATATATATGGTTTCAATTTACTAAATATAACTTCCAAAGATTTAAACATATAATCTAACAAACATATGTGTATCAAATCTTTACCATCTTTCAAATATATCTGTATTAGATCTTTACAAAATATCTCTCAAATATATCTATCTTCCAATTATATCTCTACCAGATCTAGGCATCAGGCTCCATATCCAACAACTGATATTGTCCACCTTGAGCATAAGTTCTCATCGCTTTGCTTTGGGCTTTCCCAAAAGGCGACATTATTCCTTAATTATAAACCCATGATCATTTCTTAAATTAGCGACTCACTCCCAACCATCCTCAAGAACTAGGTAGCTAATAATAAAGAATTTCAAGTTGGTCACATTTATTTAGTGGTTTAGGTGGGGCACACACTTGGACAATAAGTTTAGGATATTATTCATTGGAGGTCTATGTTTAAAAAATGATATATGTACTTTATAGTATATAGATAAAGTTTGGTATCTTATTTTTATCTTTTATCTCGATAGCACTGTTGATATGTTATACTATTATTTGATTCAAATTTTAACAACTTTTATCTAAGAAAAAAGATTTTAGTCGCTTGTGAACTTGCAATACAATCCCAAATGAATTATGTTTGTTTTAGCCCACTTCTTCGCCCGAAAAGCTTAGAATCATATCTGAGCGTTTTCTCTCTCTCGATTTTGAAAATCGTCGTTCCACTCTCTCGAACTCTCTCTATATCGATCAAGTGTCATTGAAGTTATCTGAAAAGGAAATTAAGGATTGATGTCTTGTTTAAGTGGGAATTGACATGCAACGTTGTTGTGATTCATCTCGATCATTGTGGATGTCCATATTCGTGAACAATCAACCACAAAGTATAGTCGATAATTTCTTAGATCTCATTCTTGGTGGTTTATTGGTTTCTTGGTGGGTTTTGGTTGGCGCTTTTGATTAATGTTCTTTTGGTATTGCTGTCATCGCCATGAAATTAGTAGGTGCATTAGGCTTATCGTTGCAGCCCGATTAATCTTGTGTGCTTTACTATCATAACCTAATTTTCGAGATTTTGAAATTTCGACCACGAAAGAGTACGAAAGCAAAAAATAAAAAAATAAAAAATATGATGAAATTAAAATCAACACCACTACATTAAAATTAAAAGAAAATCTAATTATAAGTTGTATTTTTTTGAATTTATTACAAATGGAGAATGAATTTGGAAATAATTACAAACAAAGCACAAAAGACAAAAAAAAAAAAAAAAAAAAATATATATATATATATATATATATATATATATATATATATATATATATATATATATATATATAAAGATTAGACTGACGTCCCGGGATGATCTCCTATATGATTGTGGAGCTCACGAATGCTCTTCTACATTGACTTGTAGCCCATGAATGCCTAAAAAACGGGAGGTGAAGGGGGTGAGTATAAAAAAACTCACTAATGAGCCTACTTGTACCCTCATGGCATCTTTATCCTAGTAATTTATTAAGGATTTTTCTCTAGACTCTAGAAAGTTCGAGCCTAATTCTATAGATATTTGAGTTTCTGAGAAGGCCTTGATATTTCGAGCTATTATCTTATATGTTATAAACCCTATTGGGGTCTAGAAGCTGTTTACCGGATTCTAGCCCCGCAGGTTTCTTGGACGGCAAATCTCATCTCGAAGTGAACCAACTTCCTATTCTCAAACTTGATAAGCTTGTATAGCCACAACAGTGAACGTTCGATATCCTAGGTTGAGATGAAACCTCGTCAAATCTCACAGGACAATATTAATCTAGTTTGAACACATCTGTATAAGGTTAATTGTCTACCCATCCACAAGAAAAACCATAGTCATTAGGTACCTTGCCCCTCGCAAGACTAGTAAACAATATAGCAAGCTTGTTTAGGGGACCCCTGACTGTTTCCACTAACGATAGTGGCACTTGTCGTGAGTTAAACTATTTATGTAGTTCTTTGTCCCATCTCAAGGCTGGTTTATGATCTTTTGACCCCCTTCTATATACAATAGTAGCTCTTTAAGTCAACTACTTATGTAGTCCCTCGTCCCCTCTCAACACTGGTTCATGGGCTCTCGACCTGCTTCTACACACAATAGTGGCTTCTCAAATTGATACTATTCACGTTGCTAGTGGTCTCACAAGTTCTCTTAAATTTCTTTAGAAGCCGTGGAGGTTTACTTGGTTCTTAGTGTATCTATTTGGTTTAAATCTCATTTGATGTTCCTAGGACGCTCGGAGTTAGCTCTTCAAGGCTAATTCAATCTCTAGTTGCACTCAAGTCTAGACCTCTGATCACCGCTCACGATCCTAGAGTGCTCATTCTACTGGAAACGTATTGACTTAGGTCAACGTGTAAACCGCTCTAGCTCTATCTCTAGTGTCCTAATCATAACTTGATTAATTCATGCATGCTTTGTTAAGGAAATAATTAAATATTTCTACAAACTCGATCCGGAAATCATTAAAATAGGCCTACAAGTTAAATTCTCATCCTAGGAGAATTTTGGTAATTTTCATAAGATACATAGTATTCTCATGCTAGCATTGTCTTGTACTATTGCCGAACACCCGGTAGGAATAGTGACCGTCGTAGCATCATGTTAAACATGAAGATCATTTTTATTTTCATAACGTATATGTCCGTACTCATCATAAGGGACAACATATCCCGATGCATGTGACTTACAATAATGCATAAGATCCCAACATTTTTTCACTTTAATTAGCTCACGTAAGATAACCCTTTCCATTTTCGTTCGCATCATATCATTTTATAACATAGCGTTTAAAACATATTTCGGGGTTGTTTATCAATTCAAGACATATTTACTGTGTATCATTCATGTCATACATTGTATTATATCCTATCGTGCTCATCACATATCCCTCAACATATCATTTCAGAAATTGTATCATATTATAATATGCATCATTTATCAAATATATCATACCATGACATGTACCATATCATCAAGCATATCATAACATAACATAACATGTATCATAATATCAAACATATCATATCATAGTCATATCGTATCTCGAACATAACATTTCATAAACACCTCGCACATATCAATCATATGACACGTGCAAAGCCACCAGGCACGTGTCATCATACATAACACAACTTCTAACCATGTCGATAGTAAGGTTCCAAGTATCATCGAGGTGTTCGTCATATCGTATATCGAACATAACATGTTGGTTGACCTTAACCGACGTTCTCCCTAAACTCGAATGCTTGATTTCGTCCCTCGAAATTGTCCCAAGTATCGTCGAGCTGTTCGTCCTATTAGCAAATCTCATTTATTAACTAAATTGAACTCAAATTGACACCTTAATTGCCTTAAATGAAGGTAGGGTTGCAAGTTGATATTTGACCTCGGGTTCGATTCGATCGTCTTCTTTGCCCTACTCGAGCATCCTCCAGTCTACCCCTTCTCTCTCTTCTGGAAACGGTGTTCGGAGGCCTTTCCTTTTAAAAATCCAACCGTCGTGATTTGGTTTCAATATGTCTTCCACGCCCTCGACGTTAAACGCTTCGTATGTACCTACAAACACAACTTCTTGCTCTTTAGTTTCCCATATCCTTCCATATACCATATCCTTTCATTCTCGTCAGCGTCACTCTTTGATGAACGTAAAACGTTCACCTTTTTTTGGTATTCTCACATTCTTAGACCACATGAAAGTATTGAATGGTGAAGGTGATGTGTTTCATTTTTAAAAGGAGGGTAATGGGTTGGTTGAAATCGTAAGATCTCGGATGCCTCATCGAAAATTTCGCATTTTTCCGCGACGACATATATATGTATATATATATATATTTTTTTTTTTTGAATCGTTACACAAACCATCACAAACAAAAATTCATAACTCATTCAAGATTAAAATCGAGTCACATATAATCATTTTGTGAATATTAATTTTCTCAATTAACAAATTTAGTAGGAGAGCTTTTATATTTTGTAATGCACTCATTGAAATGATTGCTATATTGGTATAACTTGCAATAATTAAAAAGTTATTGCAATAGGAAGCCCATTGTCACTATTACTAAATGTGATATTTGAAATGGACTTTCATCCATACTCATAGATTTTTCACAACAATAGACATGCGTTCTTGTAGCAACCAAACTATAATATTCATTTTGTAACGGTCTAAGCCCATCATTAGCAGATATTGTCCTCTTCCGACTTTTCCTTTCAAACTTCCCTTCAAAGTTTTTAAAACGTGTATGCTACGGAGAGGTTTCTACACCCTTATAAACATTGTTTCGTTCTTCTTTCCAATCGATGCGAGATCTCACACATCTCATCATTTCTTACGAGCCCTTTTTGACATTTCTCTCTATTACCATCCCTAAATCCGCACCCACGTCAATATTTCAACCAAATTTTGAAAAGATTAATGTTTTAACATGGGTAAGACAACATAAAGTAGAAAAACAAAGTAAATAAGATCTTTGAAAACTAAAAGTCCAAGATTAACCAAAAGTTAAAGACCATATTCACTCCAACAACTTCAAAGTTATGATGAATCAATAGTCAAAAACTTGACATAGAAAAGAAAATTAGTTGTCTTGATGAATGGGAAAGCTACCCATTCTTTACATGTGGCTACTTGTTTTGAATTCTATGGGCTCATAAAAGTTTGGCTTTCTCCCACAAACAAACAATAAACAAATGAACACATAATTCTTCGGCTTTATTACACCTAACAATGGAAATTCAAATATATCATTACTAGTGAATATTACAATTTATGATTCTAAATCATCAATTTGTTTGAATATTTGCACTTCCATTTATGCATTAATTGATGAATGGAAGAGAGTTCAATTACAATTTTGTTTACATTTTGTATGATTGAAGATAAGGTCAAAATCTTATTTTTCATTATTTTAATCCAAGCTCACCCGTAGCAGATATTGTCTTTTTTGGGCTTTCCCTCCCGAGTTTCCCCTCAAGGTTTTTAAAACGCGTCTGCTATGGAAAGGTTTTCATACCCTTGTAAAGGGTGTTTCGTTCTCCTCCATAACCAACGTGGGATTCTTACACTGATTCTTTTTATAACATAAATTTTAAGAACTCATTTTAAAGAACCATGGTGATTTATATACGTGTGTGTTCATGGAGTTGTTCATTGCCTAAATATATAATGCAATGCCACGTGATTAAGATTCCGATTAGGATTTAGAATATAGATTCAGGCTAGATTCTCTTGTTTCTCCTAGGACGTGGTCATATTACTTACTCATTTCTTTTAAGAATGAAGACGGTCACCACATAATTTTAGAGTTCTCATGGTTGAGCTAATTAAGATCACCCTGTTGATACATATAGTAACTTTTAATTCTTTTAAACCTTCTTAAGTCATCTTACCCTCAATATCGCTATTATTTGAATGTGGTATCATTCATTTACTTAGGTATTAGTGAAGAATCTTTGTTTAAACTGAGAAGGGGGAGAGATAGTCAGAGATTTTTTTCCGTTAATTAAACTGGACGAGAGGTGCATATTATATTTTCCATCTCTATCTCTGTCGTTATTTTTTTCTCAAGTATTAAATAGTATTTTGTAATATTAAAATTTAAATTTTTAGAAATTAGGTTGAAAAACATTATATTATAATATTATATATTTTCTTATGAAATACTATCAAATTTATTAAGATATTTTAATTTTTTATTTTTAGAAAATAAATATTATCCAATTGAAAATATATTTCTTTCAAAAATTGAGAAAATTTTCCCATAGGGGTCATGCCCAAATTCCCGCAAAAATAGATGAAAAATTTCTAAGAAACGAAGATTGAAACAGGTGGTGAAGAAGGGACGAGACTTTGTCATCTTTGCCCCTGCCCTATGAACATCTCTAACAATAATCTCGGTATAACACAAACCGACATCAATCAATAACGTACACAAACTTATTTTTCGGTAAAAGATACTGGGATTAGTTCAAACGCTCGGGATCAAGGGACATAGTTGTTATTTCACCATGAGTGAATGAGGCTAGGGCTATTTTACACTAATAATCTCCTGACCTCTATCTAGTCTAAATCCTATCTAGTCTAAATGGTAATAAGGATCGGGGATTGTCTAAATGGTAATAAGGAAGTGGCAGCCGTCCTCTCATATCATATAAAAGATAAAGTTATTCTGCTTGTTCTCTCTTTTCCCGAGTCATTACATTCAAATCGTTATTTTCAATCAAGTTGGTCGTCGTCACACCACTCGCTAATGCAGATCTAGGAAGCTGAGTCGTCCTGCATTGAATACGACTAAGCTACGAGAACGAAAAAGATGAGTATTATTTGGCTCCTACACCAAACAACATTGATTCAATTAAATACAAAAGTGATGAATTATTGAAAAAATTAAATAATAAATATATGATAGTCAAAAGTGAAAGCAAATGAATACACAGATCCGTACGTGGAATTCCAATGGCCTCTATTAATTTCAACACACCTAATCTTGAAGAGATCTTAATTAAGAAAAAAATGGAAGGTTGTAGGAGACATGCCAACCACTCTTGCCAAACCCCAACTCCTTAGTACCTCAACTTTCCTCTAAACCTATCTTCCAAACTTCGTGCCTTTCCACTCGCTCCTCTAACGATTTTGAGGTTTGTGTTTATTTGAATTCGAACGGTAAAGAAATCGTCACGAAAAATCAAAAAACGTGTCGGGATAAATATCTCCCGACGCTATACTGACTCGACAAAAAACGTAGGTAAAACTGCATTGTGGAAACATTACGGAATGTTTGTGTTAGAAGCATCGAGAATAAGACTTGTTCTTTCAATGCTTAATTTAGCATTGAGGAAACATCGTTATACTAATAACGTTTATATCAGTATAATTTTTTTCTTTTTTTTTTGTACCAACGCCTCATAGCTCTATTTCAACCCAACCCATATGAAAAGATTCTTGTAATTATTTGAAAATTTTCGTTAATATCAATGCTAGTATCTTGAATTAAGTGCGATAAAAGGTTAATATACTCCAACAAAATATGGGTAGAAAAGTATAAATTTATACGACCAGAAATCCAAATAAAGTCCCTCCGTGAAATATAAAGATGGTTATTTCTACTGGGTATGACGTATTTGTGTGAAACCGAACGCAAACTATAGGGTTTAAGCTCCCGAAATGCATTGAGGCGCAACTGTTGACTAGACATCTAAGGATAAAGCACTATTTCGGTACGAGTCGCGAGAGCAGTACCAAATCGAAGCAACCTCTGAATACTAGACGATGAGGGGTAATAATAAAATAGTGTTTTTTAACATAAAATAAATTAATGTAGAATAGAAAATATTGATGGAAGACTAAAGTACAATATGAAAATCAACTCTTTATTTATTTATTTATTTATTTTCTTCCATGCATGGTGTGACCAAAAAGGATATATTTAAAAAATAATAATGGAAATTTCAAATGTAATAATAAATGAATAATTGATAAAGCATAATAATAAATAAATAAATAAATAAATATAATAATTAATAATAGACTCGAATATTGACTATAAACCAATTCCAGCTAGATACCACAAATTATGCCACCCATTCTTTTCTTACGTATTTTATGCACCGCCTCATATTAATTTCATATAAATAAATAATATTTTTTTAATTAATTAGTTTATTTTTATTACGTCATTAAATTTTGTTTTAATTTTCAGTTATTAGGAAATATATTAAAAATAATATGAATTAAAATTCATAATTATTTTTAAATAAATAATTTAAATAAAATTGCACACACACTTTAAAGTATAAATAATTAATTCAATAATCAAATTGAAAAATTAAATAAAATTTGTATTTAAATTATCTCTAAAATTTAATTTTTAAATATTTAATTTTATGCTAAATAAATGTAAAATTTTAAAAATTTAAAGATTTATTAGAAACAAAATTTTAAAAATCTACCATTTTCGGAAAGATTCTGGCTTTCGTGGTTTGGTGGGTCTCCGAGATCCTTTCGATGACCTATGTTGTGTTGAAGGGATATTTATATGATCTGATTGATTGCGTAAAGCCCGTGGTAGCAACGAAACTAAGGAAAGTATACAGAAAATACAATTCTTTTCTATTCTATTAGTATTAGTTAGTGATCTCGACTCAGTGAGTTCTTTCTTCCATGATGAACTGTTGGCACCAGTCCTCCATTTTGTCTCTGTGGATCAAGGAGAAAGGGGCTCGGGGCTCGGCCAAAGTTCAATTAATTTAAATTGGTTAAGAAAAATAATTTATTTAAAAATTACAAATAGGTTTTATTAAAATTAGAAATGTGGAAAAATCATAAAAATAAAATAAAATAAAATTAATGAGTGGAATATGCATATTAAAATATGGAGTTGATTAATTAGTTTATAATAATAATAATAATAATAATAATAAAAGAAAAAACCCATAAATTGATAAGGTTAGTTAAAATTACAACAACCATATAAGAAAAACTAAAACAAACAAATTCAATATTCACACGTTTCCTCAAAATTCAACTCTTCTCCTCGCACGTGTTAGGTCACATGCCATAAATTACTACCATTTTCATTCTACATTCTAGAATGTTCATTTATTTAAACTAAATCGAAAGGTAAGACTCAATATTAATTCGAGCATATTCTCTCCTTTGAGACATGCTCCGAGAGGGTTAGCCCTGACTATCAAGATGGGAGGCGATCTAATCCTTGAAGTCAAAATCAATTTAGTTCGACCATATATATCAGGTTGGACGGATCAGGTTATATTTTAAAAGTGAGCCTATGCCCTACCGAAGAATAGACTTGATAGAATCAATCGATTGCATCAGATATGCCAAAACCCCGAGAGAAGTCGATCCTTTTGATTAGGACAAAATGAATACAACTAACTTCGAGCTATCAGGAGAGGAGAGAATATGTGAGACTCGAAGAGGAGCGGATTTCGCTACTGGTGTGGGAGCGATCCCCTCATATTTTCTATACTACTAAATATAATGTCTCCACCACCCTTATACCGCGCTGTGCATTAAATGACTAGATTTCACACGATTTTATTTTTACCCCAACTGAAATTCTACACAANCTCCGAGATCCTTTCGATGACCTATGTTGTGTTGAAGGGATATTTATATGATCTGATTGATTGCGTAAAGCCCGTGGTAGCAACGAAACTAAGGAAAGTATACAGAAAATACAATTCTTTTCTATTCTATTAGTATTAGTTAGTGATCTCGACTCAGTGAGTTCTTTCTTCCATGATGAACTGTTGGCACCAGTCCTCCATTTTGTCTCTGTGGATCAAGGAGAAAGGGGCTCGGGGCTCGGCCAAAGTTCAATTAATTTAAATTGGTTAAGAAAAATAATTTATTTAAAAATTACAAATAGGTTTTATTAAAATTAGAAATGTGGAAAAATCATAAAAATAAAATAAAATAAAATTAATGAGTGGAATATGCATATTAAAATATGGAGTTGATTAATTAGTTTATAATAATAATAATAATAATAATAATAAAAGAAAAAACCCATAAATTGATAAGGTTAGTTAAAATTACAACAACCATATAAGAAAAACTAAAACAAACAAATTCAATATTCACACGTTTCCTCAAAATTCAACTCTTCTCCTCGCACGTGTTAGGTCACATGCCATAAATTACTACCATTTTCATTCTACATTCTAGAATGTTCATTTATTTAAACTAAATCGAAAGGTAAGACTCAATATTAATTCGAGCATATTCTCTCCTTTGAGACATGCTCCGAGAGGGTTAGCCCTGACTATCAAGATGGGAGGCGATCTAATCCTTGAAGTCAAAATCAATTTAGTTCGACCATATATATCAGGTTGGACGGATCAGGTTATATTTTAAAAGTGAGCCTATGCCCTACCGAAGAATAGACTTGATAGAATCAATCGATTGCATCAGATATGCCAAAACCCCGAGAGAAGTCGATCCTTTTGATTAGGACAAAATGAATACAACTAACTTCGAGCTATCAGGAGAGGAGAGAATATGTGAGACTCGAAGAGGAGCGGATTTCGCTACTGGTGTGGGAGCGATCCCCTCATATTTTCTATACTACTAAATATAATGTCTCCACCACCCTTATACCGCGCTGTGCATTAAATGACTAGATTTCACACGATTTTATTTTTACCCCAACTGAAATTCTACACAAACTCTCCACAATCGTATGATATTGTCCATTTTGAGCATAAGCTCACATGGCTTCACTTTAGGCTTCCCCGNCTCCGAGATCCTTTCGATGACCTATGTTGTGTTGAAGGGATATCTATATGATCCGATTGATTGCGTAAAGCCCGCGGTAGCAACGGAACCGGGGAAAGTATACAGAAAAGACAGTTCTTTTCTATTCTATTAGTATTAGATTAGTATTAGTTAGTGATCTCGGCTCAGTGAGTCCTTTCTTCCGTGATGAACTGTTGGCACCAGTCCTCCATTTTGTCTCTGTGGATCAAGGAGAAAGGGGCTCGGGGCTCGGCCAAAGTTCAATTAATTTAAATTGGTTAAGAAAAATAATTTATTTAAAAATTACAAATAGGTTTTATTAAAATTAGAAATGTGGAAAAATCATAAAAATAAAATAAAATAAAATTAATGAGTGGAATATGCATATTAAAATATGGAGTTGATTAATTAGTTTATAATAATAATAATAATAATAATAATAAAAGAAAAAACCCATAAATTGATAAGGTTAGTTAAAATTACAACAACCATATAAGAAAAACTAAAACAAACAAATTCAATATTCACACGTTTCCTCAAAATTCAACTCTTCTCCTCGCACGTGTTAGGTCACATGCCATAAATTACTACCATTTTCATTCTACATTCTAGAATGTTCATTTATTTAAACTAAATCGAAAGGTAAGACTCAATATTAATTCGAGCATATTCTCTCCTTTGAGACATGCTCCGAGAGGGTTAGCCCTGACTATCAAGATGGGAGGCGATCTAATCCTTGAAGTCAAAATCAATTTAGTTCGACCATATATATCAGGTTGGACGGATCAGGTTATATTTTAAAAGTGAGCCTATGCCCTACCGAAGAATAGACTTGATAGAATCAATCGATTGCATCAGATATGCCAAAACCCCGAGAGAAGTCGATCCTTTTGATTAGGACAAAATGAATACAACTAACTTCGAGCTATCAGGAGAGGAGAGAATATGTGAGACTCGAAGAGGAGCGGATTTCGCTACTGGTGTGGGAGCGATCCCCTCATATTTTCTATACTACTAAATATAATGTCTCCACCACCCTTATACCGCGCTGTGCATTAAATGACTAGATTTCACACGATTTTATTTTTACCCCAACTGAAATTCTACACAAACTCTCCACAATCGTATGATATTGTCCATTTTGAGCATAAGCTCACATGGCTTCACTTTAGGCTTCCCCGAAAGGCCTCACACCAATGGAGAGAGTATTTTTTGTTTATAAACCCATGATCATTCCCTAAATTAGCCGACGTGGAACTTCCATCATCCAACACCCCGAGTTATTAATTATCAAGAAATTTACTATTGAATGTTTCAATATTATAAATTTTGAATAATTCAAACTTCGACTGGATTCGATTCACGTTTGTTCTTAAAAGATAATATAAAAATTAATTCAAATGTAATATGGGAAGCTTTTTCAAACCAAAAATTATGGTTATAAATTTAAATAATTTTATAACTCAATCCAAATTTGAATAGTATAATGGCATACTCATTTGTCAACATATTGGTCTCTTCCACGAAGGTTAGGTGTAAAAGTTAATATCATTTTATAATTGGTTGGCTATCATTTGTTGCCTTGGAGGAGCTTATTTGAAAGCTATATAAAGAGAGGGGAGGCTTGGGTTTGAAGGCATAACTCAATCCCATTGAGGTACAAACATGGGGAAATCTAGGTCTTCGATGGCCTATCTCGTGGCCACGATCTTGGTGGCGACTCTAAGTTTGCCATCGGTGTTTGCTGCTGATTATGTCTATTCGTCTCCGCCGCCTCCTTACTATTCATACAATTCACCTCCTCCTCCTGTTTATCATTCTCCTCCACCACCGAAAGTGAAGTATGAATATAAATCACCACCACCACCTCCTGTTTACTATTCTCCTCCACCGCCTGTTTATCACTCTCCACCACCTCCGGTTTACCATTCTCCTCCACCTCCCGTTTACCATTCTCCTCCACCACCTGTGTATCACTCTCCACCGCCTCCGGTTTACTATTCTCCTCCACCACCTGTTTATCACTCTCCACCGCCTCCAGTTTACTATTCTCCTCCACCACCTAAGAAGGACTATGAATACAAATCTCCACCACCACCAAAGATGGATTATGAATACAAGTCTCCACCACCTCCTAAGAAGGACTACGAGTACAAGTCTCCTCCACCACCCAAGAAGGATTACGAGTACAAGTCCCCTCCACCACCAAAGAAGGACTACGAGTACAAGTCTCCCCCACCACCGAAGAAGGATTATGAGTACAAGTCCCCTCCACCACCAAAGAAGGACTACGAGTACAAGTCTCCCCCACCACCGAAGAAGGATTATGAGTACAAGTCCCCTCCACCACCAAAGAAGGACTACGAGTACAAGTCTCCCCCACCACCGAAGAAGGATTATGAGTACAAGTCCCCTCCACCACCAAAGAAGGACTACGAGTACAAGTCTCCCCCACCACCGAAGAAGGATTATGAGTACAAGTCCCCTCCACCACCAAAGAAGGACTACGAGTACAAGTCTCCCCCACCACCGAAGAAGGATTATGAGTACAAGTCCCCTCCACCACCAAAGAAGGACTACGAGTACAAGTCTCCCCCACCACCCAAGAAGGATTATGAGTACAAGTCCCCTCCACCTCCCAAGAAGGACTATGAGTACAAGTCTCCCCCACCTCCCAAGAAGGATTACGAGTACAAGTCTCCACCACCTCCCAAGAAGGATTACGAGTACAAGTCTCCACCACCACCAAAGAAGGACTACGAGTACAAGTCCCCTCCACCACCCAAGAAGGATTACGAGTACAAGTCCCCTCCACCACCCAAGAAGGATTACGAGTACAAGTCCCCTCCACCACCGAAGAAGGGTTACGAGTACAAGTCTCCCCCACCACCCAAGAAGGATTATGAGTACAAGTCCCCTCCACCTCCCAAGAAGGACTATGAGTACAAGTCTCCCCCACCTCCCAAGAAGGATTACGAGTACAAGTCCCCTCCACCACCCAAAAAGGACTACGAGTACAAGTCTCCACCACCACCCAAGAAGGATTACGAGTATAAGTCTCCTCCACCACCCAAGAAGGATTACGAGTACAAGTCCCCTCCACCACCAAAGAAGGACTACGAGTACAAATCTCCCCCACCACCCAAGAAGGATTACGAGTACAAGTCCCCTCCACCACCCAAGAAGGACTACGAGTACAAGTCTCCTCCACCACCAAAGAAGGACTATGAATACAAATCTCCGCCACCACCCAAGAAAGACTACGAGTACAAGTCTCCACCACCTCCCAAGAACGACTACATTTATGCCTCACCACCACCTCCATACCACTACTAGAGTGATATCCTTCACATCCCTACTCTAGGGTAAGCTTTTCACAAATGAAAATCTCCCCTCGAACCCATTTAACAATATCATCTTTTGTTCCTTCATTTTACATTGATATTAACTTAATCCTATAAACTCTTGCAGGTAAAAGAAGAAAATACTCATATCAATAAAGAGATGGCCTAAGATGATCGTCACTACGTTCAAACAATGGCCCTCCATTATTTATGTCGTGTTCCATGTGTTCTTTTCTTTTCAAATTTAGTTTCATACTGTGTATTCATATTTTACATTAAGAAGTGAGAAAATTTTATTTAATTTCCAAACGATTCAAAAACTTCCTTAAATATAACTATCAATGACCACGAATCATTACAGACTACTATCAAATAAGTTCTTAAACTGTTCATATTTGGATCAACATGTCCCATGTTGTTCTTCGTTGTACTTAGCCATATTTAACAAACAAATCCATACTTTTGTTGACCTAAAAAATCACTTTATAGGTCAATGTTTGTTAAAATAGTAGCTCATAGGGAGGATTATTATAAACCTTTCCTTATTATTATTATTATTATTATTTTTCAATTTTGAAGGTTGACTATTACCATAGTTGACCACTTTAAAATTGTTTTTTTTTTTAATCTTTTTAGATGTCTTGTGTAGTAGAGCTCCTATAGTTTAATTGGGTCAACCATTTATATGTTTTAAATTTGAAGATAGTAACTATTTTTAAAATTAGAATAAAATATTATGTAACATTCATGACCATTTCTAAATAGCAAAATAAAAAAAATAAAAAAAAATGCTTAAAATGTACCCACCGACCTAGGAAAAACATAAA
Source organism: Cucurbita pepo subsp. pepo (assembly GCF_002806865.2). NCBI lineage: Eukaryota > Viridiplantae > Streptophyta > Magnoliopsida > Cucurbitales > Cucurbitaceae > Cucurbita > Cucurbita pepo. The sequence goes on from NC_036643.1 coordinate 6,096,675, forward strand.
TAAAAAAAATAAAAAAAAACAAAAAAAAAAACAACCAAAGTCAACACTAAGAGACTTTTGTAAATTATCATAAGATTTGTATTTAATTTAGTTATTAACTCTCATTCATTTATAAGCATTGATTAAATAAGAATATTATTAATTTGGTTATTAATTTTGTAACTATTTTAATATTAATCTTTCATAACGTTTGATGATTCAAACAATTGTCCCTATATAATGAGCTTGTCTAGGAGAATGAGGGTATCGGAATTTGATATCTGAGTCTGATTGAGTTTTGTGAGTCACAGTGTATTTCTTGAGTGACGTTTTGGGAAGAGAATTTTTAGTGTGAGAGTGAGGCATTCACTTGTAACACTTTGATTATTAGTGAATGATTGCTACTCGTGGATACAGTGAAATTTCTTCTCTCCGAACCACGTAAATATGTTGGTGTCTTTTTGTGTAATTTTGTTCATTGGTGTTGTGAGTACATTCGTTCCGCTTTCGGCCACAACAAGTGGTATCAGAGCCATATTGTGGTATTTGGGGTATTGTGAAAGTTTTGACCTCATCGACTACTAGACGTGCTCACAATCGTGCTTATTTTCTTGAAAATCAATTTTTCAAGAATTGTGTTTTTCTACTTTCATCCAGATTACTTATTACAAATGCAGAGTCATCTGGAACTAAATCACGACGTGGATCGAGAATTTTGAGTTCTAAGCTCGAAGTAGAGAAATTTGATGGAACCAATAATTATGGTGTTTTGCAAGGCAAAGTTAGCAATTTGCTTGTCATGCAAGACCTTGATGCTTCTCTCGAAGAGGAGATGAGTGAAGACATGACAGACGCCGAATGGAGGAAATTAAATAGACAAGCTTGTGGGATTATTCGATCCTATCTTGGCAAGGATCATAAATATTCATTTATGAAGGTGACCATCGCGAAAGAACTATGGGACAAGCATGAGGCAAAATATATGCAGGTGTGGAAAATAAACTCCATTTGAGGAAGAAATTCTTCGGTTTTGACTTACGCAAAATATATGGAGTTTATTTTCCACACTCTTCGGTTTTGTCTTCTCTCCTCTTCGAGAGAAGCATCAAGGTCTTGCATGGCCAGCAAATCGCTAACTTCGCCTTCCAAACACCAAAATTTTTTGTTCCATCAAATTTCTCTACTTCGAGATTAAAACTCAAAATTCTCGATCCACGTCGTGATTTAATTCCAGATGACTCTGCTATTTGTAATAAGTAATCTGGATGAAAGTAGAAAAACTCAATTCTTGAAAAATTGATTTTCAAGAAAATAAGCACGATTGTGAGCACGTCTAGTGGTCGATGAGGTCAAAACTTTTACAATACCACAAAAACCATAATATGGCTCTGATACCACTTGTTGTGGACCGAAAGCAGAACGAATATACTCACAACACTAATGAACGAAATTACACAAAAAGACACCAAAATATGTACGTGGTTCGGAGAGAAGAAATTCCCCTACATCCACAAGTAACAATCAATCACTAATATTCAAAGTGTTACAAGTGAATACCTTACTCTCACACTACAAAGTCTCTTAACAAAATGTCACCCAAGAAATACAATGTGACACACAAAACTCAATTAAACTCCGATATCAAATTTTGATATCCTCAGCCTCCTAGACAAACCCATTATATAGGAACAATTGTTTGAATCATCAAACGTTATGAAATTAAACAAGATTAATATTAAAATAGTTACAAAATTAATAACCAAATTAATAATATTCTTATTTAATAACGGTTATAAAATTATGAGAGTTTATTACTAAAATAAATATTAAAAAAACTCAATTTACAACATTTTTATTCCTTTCTAACATCCATCCCAAGAATTTGCAAGTGACTTAATTGATGAGATTAGGAAGAATAAAAGAGANAAAAAAAAAAAAAAAAAAAAAAAAAAAAAAAAAAAAAAAAAAAAAGTAACCCGATGACTTCCTATAATGACCCTAAATTTCTACGGACCTAAAATACCTATTATCATATTATACTCTCTTAGGTAGAAATAAACATTTAAAAACTTTATCATAAAACACTGTCATGGACTTACATGTTTGATAACATTTTTAAAACAACGATATGAAATACTAAATAAAACAAATAAAACATTAAAAGTAAAAACATCCTATACTAACCTACTTTTAAGAAAATTAAGTAGTACTATCATATGCACGTACCATAGTCTCTACTTGTGATGTTGTCATTAGTCGTATAGGGGTATCTTGCATTTACCTGAAATAGAAGTAGCACACCACTTTAATATTTTAAGAAATACTTAGTAAGGGACTTGATTATTGGGGTCAGGGAATGCAAATACATGCAACTTATGATTAAAGACCTCTCGTTAAAACCATCATAGGGATGGCCTCCAATCAAGATAAAATTGGGTGCGTAGTATTTCCCTACACATGACCCACACATGCGAGCATGAATCTCCTGGCAGTTCACACCCCCTAGACCCATCATAGTCGGGCTAGCTGTCCATAGCCGACATCCAGAGGTCAACAGTCTCCCGAATGTCATGTCTAGCATGATGAAGATCATCATCATAGTGTACCCGTCCGTACTCATCCTCATAAATGAGGAAGTAACCCGATGTATATGAAAACACAAATTGCATGAGATCCTTATAGTTTTCATCTTTAAATCATCTTTATGATACAATCCTATACACCATTCACACATTACCCTAAGTAACATGCATGCATTGGTTTTCATACGTTCATCATCATTAACATTAATTAGGGTTGTGTCTTAGCAAAATCATCGTCATAATGCATCATGAAATTTAATACATACACATCATCCTAATATGGAATAACGTCATATTAGGTCATCTCATCATCATGCATCTTACATCGTCATGTTATCATACAACATCATCATCATGTCGTCATCATATAAAGTCATCATATAACATCGTCGTATAATATCATATAACATAATCACACCATCATATATCATAGTTTCATCATCATATAACTAGTCACATCATCATATAATATAAAGCATAAATGATAAGTGCAAGGGCCATTAGACACGTGTTGTCGTACACAAGACAAGTCTTTCAACCGACCGATAGTAAAGCTACTTATTTGGTTGGCCTTAGTCGTCGTTCATTCTCACCAAGACTCTAACAAGGATTAAATTTGCAGACATGCGTGAGTTGCTCAAACCGAAGAATCTCAAGTAAAATCAAGTTTATGGAGGAGAATGTAAGCCAATAACCTTGACTAAGCGGAAAAAAAATTAGAATATTAAGAACAATTAACTGGTTTAATTCTTTATCAATGAAAATCCAACTTTACAAGGTTCGACATCAATTAGAACGATTTGACAAATGACTTATTCTAGCAAATCTAAATTAACAATACTTCTGGCAATAATAAGTCTTTATTCAACTTCTATTCAAATTTTATTTAATGATCGAGCTAGAAATGAAAAGTCAATCTCTTCAATTTAAATAAAAATTAATAATTCTATAAAGATTAAACAAAAATGAAACTAATCATTAGCATAATACATAAGACATGAATTAATATTTTAAGAAACAAATAATTCAAGTATTTTAAAACATTTTAGCCGTTTAAATATTCATTTTTTCAAAAAAATCTACGACATATGTCAAACTATTATACAATATATTTGTAATGTTAGATGAAAGTCCCACCTCCGCTCATTTAGAGAATGATCGTAGGTTTATAATGAAAGAATATTCTCTCTATTGGTACGAAATCTTTAGAGAAGCCTAAAGAAAAGTCACGAGAACTTATGCTCTAAGTGGATAATATCACACCAACGTAGAAAGTCGTGTTCTAAAACTATCCAAAACAAAAGGAATATGAAAACATTAAAAAATATATATACAAAGAAGAAACAAACAATCACACGTTTCTTCAACATCTGCCGACTGATGAACAGAATTATTAAAACCACCGAACCGCGTACTACAATTCCTTAAACGACAGCCTGCATGAATTTTTATTGTCGAGGTCAGCCCTAGGTGTAACATGTTGGAAGGGGTGTAACTTGAAATTTAAATATTTATGTTTGATATGGTCGGAGTTCTTGCCATTTTTATGTTGGGATTATGTTGACTTTACTGGCATAGGTTAGCATAATAAAACACTTATTTTATTTGACCACGGCTCGAGATTAGGGGTGTATATAGGTCGAATTGGATTGGGTTGAAGAAATTTTTTTGGACCAACCCAAAAGTTCGGATTTGTTGGATGGATAATCCAACCCAGCCCAACCCAAACCTCTATTTCAGGTTTGGGTTATCGGGTTATTAAAAAAAAAATATATTTACCCACAATCCATATGGAATAATTCAAGAAAAAAAATGAAAGTTGTTCGAACCACGTTAAATAATACAATATTTGGTCTTCGTTTCATCGCATTTGAGTAGTTTGAAGTCTGTCAAGAAATACATTTTTTGACGTCTCCCGGCCGACATTTCGACTAATCTGGTTTGGGTCTGATATGTTACAACATTTTCCTATTAGTTTCAACTCTTTGAAAGCATTTTAAGGTTAGTATGACTGTAATAGCACTAGCCCACCGCTAGCAGATATTATTCTCTTTGGGTTTTCTCTTTAGTGCTTCCTTTCAAGATTGTTAAAATGGTCTACTCAGGAGAGGTTTCCACATCTTTATAAAGAATGTTTTGTTCCCCTCTCCAATCGATGTGAGATCTCACAATCCACCTCCCTTCGACGCCCGGCGTTCTCGTTGGCACTCCTTCCCTTCTCCAATTGATGTGGGACTCCCCAATCCACCCCCTTCGTGAGTCCCAACGTCCTTACTGGCACATCGCCTCGTGTCCAGCCACCATTCGAAGCTCAACCTCCTCGCTAGCACATCGCCCAATGTCTAGCCCTGATACTATTTGTAACGACCCTAGATTTCTACTAACCTAAAGTCGTTACTATAAACATAACGTAACCGTTTTATGCATAAATAATCACTTAAAACATATTCATAAAACATTGTCATGAACTTACATGTTCAATAAAAGGTCTTTAAAACAAAACAACCTATATTAACCTATAGTCTACAAAATTAAATACAACTATCATATGCATGTGTTACAGTCTTTAAAGTTGCAATAACACCATCACTATGCTGGAGTACCTTGCCTTTACCTGAAATATAGAAGTAGCACGTGACTGAAGTATTTTAAGAAATAACCCATAATTGACCCCAGTGAGTTAGACTCAAACACATACAATCATGAATTGGACCTATCATTTAAATCTGTATTCCCTTAGACAACTATCCTAAGCGGGTAATTGGGTCAGGGCACATGTAGGTTGTATTTTGAGTCGAGTCACTACTAGGTCGGAGTAGGATTCAAGGTCGCGTTCGGGGTGAGGCAAAAATGAATTGGGCCAGACAAAGTGTTTGGGCTAGATTCATTTACGGGCCCGGGAGACACATGGGCTGAGGTGGAGAATAGATTCATTTTCTTCCTTTTTAGTCGACTTATGGCCTCTTTTGATCATTCTTGACCCCTTTTAACCACGATCTCCATAGGTAAATTCCTATAAATGTTAGATAATTTTTGTATTTAATTTATAATCCAAACGATAAATTCTTAAAACACATTGTTTCCAATGCATAAATAATTCTTGACATTTACTTCCAAATACAAGTAGAATGCACCGAGCTAACACTGATGAAGGAGCACAGGACGAGCTTTTCGAGTCGGGTGTAGGAGTCAGTCGCAGATCATAGGTCAAGGTGCACACCCAGGTTGTAGTTCGAGTGAGGTTGCCATCAGGTCAGGCACATGAGGTCACCTTGCAAGCTTAAGCTTCTAGCTATTTCTACTCGAATTAGTTCGAAAGGCTTTCATAACATTTGGTGCGTTAGAAGTTTAACCTTTCTTATTTTTCTACTACTTTTTTTTAATTATTTAACTAAATTATGTTTAGATTTTTTTTAGAAATAGTGACTTAATTGACAAATTCAATATTAGTACTTAATCTTAGTCAATGCATCTCAATTAAAGGCCATTTAAGAATATGATCAACATAATTTGGTTCAAAATTGGAGTAAGACATGCCAACTAACCTTTGCCAAACTCCAAAAATATTGCTCATTTTTCTTCCCTCATGTCTTATTTTACACCATTTTTTCAAACAAAGCTTCCTTTTATTTAATCATTATAACACTTCATTTAATTATCTCCCTAATTGTTTTTAGATCATTGTCTTCATGATGAATAAAAGATGAGCAATGTTTAAAAACTCGGCTTGTATGTGGATGGAAACGGGGAATGAAAGAGGGAGAAGGGAGAACGTTTTTTCTCGTTAGCTAAAATGGGTTAGGGATAGAGATCGTATTCTCCACCAGACTCTACCCAATTTTTCGCCCCTCTACACCATGTATATATATTTATATTGAAATTTGTATTGGTAGAAATTATAGAAATTTGAATGTCACGCTAATCAAAGATGAAATTTGAATTATCATACTGGAAAGGGAAAAAAAAAAAAAACTCTCGGCGAGAAACTCGATCTCTACAAAATAAATGAAAAGTTTCATAAAATTGCAGCATGAAACAGGTGGCAAAAATAGAACGTCTTTGTCCCGTGAACATCTATATTTTTTACTGTGAGATCCAACATCGGTTGGAGAGGAGAATGAATCATTCTTTATAAAGCTGTGGAAATCTCTCCTTGCCATTTTAAAAACCTTGAGGGGAAGCTTGAGAGGGAAATCTCAGAAAGGACAATATCGGCTAGAGGTGGGTTTGAGATGTTACAAATGGTATCAGAGCTAGACACCGGGTGATATGTCAGCGAGGTGGTTAAGCCCCGAATGGGAGTAGACACGAGGCGATGTGCCTTGAAGAGAGTGGATTGGGGGGTCCCATTTTAATTGGAGAAGAGAACAAGTGCTAGCGAAAACGACCCTGAAAGAAGTGAATTGTGTGATCGATAGACTAAATGGTGGCATATTTAAAAGTAAAAAAAAACGCTAAATTATCACCCACCAAAGTATTTTGTTGGGCCAAATTTAATCCATGGAGAGTGGTCAATGAAAAAGATTTAAGGAATTAATTAATGCGAAATACGCGCTTATGATTTGGTATGCATGCCATTACACACATTTTTTTTGTTCTTTTGTTCTTGTTCTTTTTTGTTCATCCCATGTTGGATGATGTTTGCCTTTGAATTTTCCTTTTTTAAAATTATCTAACTAAATTTATCCGATAAGATTCAAATAACGTTAGTATAATAAAAGAAATATGCATTGATGCAGTGTTAACAGAAGCCTCGAAACTCCAAATTCGATAAGTATTAGCATTGATTCTCCCTCACACGCATGTACAACGTAATTGGTTTCCTCTTCGATTCAGACGACTTTCATTTCGACACTGTTTGACATCATCCATAGCATAGTTAACTCCAATCTCGAGTACCCACTTCATTCAACATTAGCATTACAAGATCAAACAAGTTCTAACACTGTCCAGCATCGAATCGAGACTTTTGGTGAGATTATTATTATTTTTTCATGGAATTTTCTACTTAAAAATGACTATTTTATTAGCCAAATAATCCAAATTCCTTCTCTATCATGACCGTCGTCCAAATTCATCCATTAATTTATCACATACCATAATATAATTAAATATAATCTCCTTTATATTTTATTCATTTGACCATATAATAAAATCTATATTTTAATTTGTCACATTATTCCTTAATATTTTAATTTTTTTTTTATTATTTACAATTTTATATTTTCTCTATCAATCATCAACTTGGTATTTTCGTGTTAGATTTTAATCTTTTAATATATTTTCTAAGAACTTTTCAAATATAACGTGATGTTTAATAATCAAATATTTTTTTAATAATTCACATTTATAAATTCTAGCTGGCTCCCTCCATTATTATTATTATTTAATTACTTTTTCAATATTTATTTTGTACCGACGGCAAAAAGTCACCGGTTAACTAGCTCGAAAAAGGTTTAGAGAAAAAAGCTCGAAAAAGGGGGAACTCACAGTCAGTGAGACAAGTCGCGAGCCAAAAGCTCGGTTGGTCATCTCGATGTGTGACAAACATCATACAGCATGTTATGTGACTTAAATTCATGACTGAAATTGGACTCTGCTCATATTTATAGGATGGTTGAATGCATAGAACTTCTCTATATGAGGTCTACACACGTGCACATGGACCTACTAGGAGAGCTCGTTAACGTACCCATAAGGTCTAATTATGGGCTAATGCGTACTCTCGACGTCAAAACAAAACTAAAAGATAAAGGATCATGAATAATATTGGAGAAGTAGTCTATTACTACCCGAGCGTGCAATATGCATAATGTCTCACAATTTAAATCATCAGTTCAATGATATTATGCCCTATAACTTTTTTTCGAGACGTGAATTCATAATCTTGATCTGTCTATCGTATTTTATGAACAATTCTAATTCATGATTTCTCGTATAATACGTACATTCATACAAAGTCATAATCGATCATACATGACCGTACCCAAATCACATAAATCATACATACTCGTACAATTCAACAACACACTATTTTAATCAACATATTACCCAACGTACCAATATGATATTTTTTTATCACTTTAAAAGTACAATAGGGTTGGTAAAAATTTCATCAACTTTACAAAAAGAAAAATAAAAAACAAGAGGATTCACGCGTTCTTCAACCTCTTACGACGACTGATTCTCAAGAAATATTATAACCTAATTCATCACCAAAAGGCGTCCGTCACTATTTGGTCTCATTGGAATCTGTCTTTCCCAACCTTCCAAATTGGTTACCCTAAATTCTGTTCGGTACAAAATTGAAAACTTGATTCGTTTCATAGTTTATGTGATTTCAATATGTACGTGTTTAAAGTTAAATCATTGATGATAGAAAAATTACGAGATAAAAATTGAAATTATTATTTTCAGAAATGATAAACACGAATTTTTTTCAAATAATTTTATTTGAAATTGTATATATGCAACTCTCCCTCGGCGTAAAATATAAAAAAATACGTCGTTATTGTTACACGAAGAAGTATTCAACCGAAGAACGAAGAACGAGTTGTGTTACAAATTTATATAATTTTATAATCTAATCCAAATTTGAATACGAAGCAGGCCGGTCTCATTTGTCAAACATATTGCATTATATTTCCACGAAGATTAGGTAGAACAATGAACAATTTAATACTTAAATTTCTTGACCATGATTTGATGGCCTTGAAGGAGCAATGAATGGAAGCTATATAAAGGGTGGAGATGCATGTTTGGAAGCAAAACCAAGATACCATTGAGAGACACAAGGATATGGGAGAATCCAAGTCTTCGATGGCGTATCTCGTAGCTACTGTTTTGGTGGCAATTTTGAGTTTTACGTCGGTGATCGCTACTGATTATAGCTACTCTTCTCCACCGCCTCCTTACTATGTCTATAAATCTCCTCCTCCTCCTCCGGTTTATCATTCTCCCCCGCCACCGAAGGTAAAATATGAGTACAAATCGCCACCTCCTCCAGTTTATTACTCTCCTCCTCCACCTGTTTATAAGTCACCGCCACCTCCAGTCTACCACTCTCCACCACCTCCAGTTTATCACTCTCCTCCACCACCCGTTTATAAGTCACCGCCACCTCCAGTTTACCATTCTCCTCCTCCACCAGTTTACAAGTCACCGCCACCTCCAGTCTACCATTCTCCTCCTCCACCAGTTTACAAATCACCACCACCTCCGGTGTATTACTCTCCTCCTCCACCAGTTTACAAGTCACCGCCACCTCCAGTGTATTACTCTCCTCCTCCACCAGTTTACAAGTCACCACCACCTCCAGTGTATTACTCTCCTCCACCACCAGTTTACAAGTCACCGCCACCTCCAGTTTACCATTCTCCTCCCCCACCTGTTTATCACTCTCCACCACCTCCAGTGTATTACTCTCCTCCACCACCCGTTTACAAGTCACCACCACCTCCAGTTTATTACTCTCCTCCTCCACCAGTTTACAAGTCACCACCTCCTCCAGTTTACCATTCTCCTCCCCCGCCTGTTTATCACTCACCACCACCTCCAGTTTATTACTCTCCTCCACCACCGGTTTATAAGTCACCACCTCCTCCAGTTTACCATTCTCCTCCCCCACCTGTTTATCACTCTCCACCTCCTCCCGTTTATTATTCTCCACCTCCACCAAAGGAGTATAAATCACCACCTCCACCTGTATACTACTCTCCTCCCCCACCCGTTTACAAGTCTCCTCCACCACCTAAGAAGGACTACGAGTACAAGTCTCCACCACCTCCTCAATACTATTAGATGCACGAACATTTTACTATTCCATTGAGGTATATTTCTTGAATGCAATCCTCCTTGATATAACCATTTTTCTAATAATGTTCGAGAAAATTGATCATCTTAGCATTGGTATTCATCAAATCCTATTATATTCTTGCAGGGAAACAAAGAGAATATTAGTATCAAATAAAAGAGATGGCCGAATGAAGACGATCCCTACACACAAATCATGGTCTCTGATTAGTTTACTACGTGTGATATATGTTTGTTTCAATATTTAGTTTTTACAGTGTATTCAATATTCCCGACTATAATGGAGATACTAAAATTTTTAATTTTCTTCCAAAAGATTTCAAAGCTTACTGTAAAAAGGAAAGCTTCCAAATTTTCAATATCTATTACTTACTCAATATTCATCATTGAAATCAAAACACGATCTATATTTATGAACTTGAAATCAACGGAACTAAAACATCGACCAAATAAAGATTAAAAAAACCAAGATTCTGATTCAATTTGATTGTATGTGGATATCGAAAAATCAAGATTACGTTATTAAGCATCTTCAAATTTCTCACCAAAGCTCAAAGGCGGCATGCTCAAGATGTTCGTATTTTCTTTCACAACATCTTTACGGGATCGAGTGATGGAATGATTAGATGATAAGCAAGCTCGTAAGGTAAAAGATGTCTCCATTATCACTAACAATGATCTTTAACACTAAACACCAAAATCGCTTAATAGATTATATGATTAGATGATGAGCAAGCCCGTAAGATTATTTTTGCACTAGATATCCCTCAATTATTGATATTTCTTGTTGTCTTTTCTTATTGTCTTTGAAATGTAGAGCTTACTATTTTAATGGGTAGTTTGTTCTAAATTATTAAATGTTTATTGTAGCTAATTGCAACTAACGACAATGAAGAAACGGTCTCATATGAGTTGTCGAGTTGCTTAAGCATTGTAACGATAGTAAAAAATCATAATAAATAGTAATAATACGTAAAATAAATAAAATATGGTTTCTTTAATCCACGCCCCCAAATTCACTCATACGCTCATCTAGCTCATTTAACTAAAACGCTCTCATTTCTTTTTCTCTTTTGTGAGTGGTTAGGATCTGCAACTTTTACCATATCTATGTGTAGGTTGTTATAAACTTCGAGGGACAAGTGAAGCTAATCTCGAAGATAGGATAGAATGTCGGCTAAGGCCAACCAAGTGACCTTACTATCGATATGGTTGTAAGAGTGGCTCCGCACGTGTCATATGTTTGATATATGTACTGTGTTTTATGATATGATATGTTGAAAGATGTGATGTATTTTGAAAGAAAGTTGAATGGTACAATATGTTGAAGGATACAAAATGTTGAACGACATAATGACATGTATTAATGTTATCCCGATATTCATTGATTTTTCATTGTTTTATTTTAATTTACTTTAAATATTTTCTTTCTTTTAATTTAAGACTATTTTAAATGTATAAGTTCATGACATCATTTTGTGAAATCATACCCTTACTATTAGAGTGCCTTATGCCCCATAAGACACTTGATCAATCGTGTATGATAAGTATGAATGATATTTCTTGCATGTGTGTATGTCTCACAGGGAGTTCATGTCATGAAATAAGTACGATGCGCATCATGACCATGTACAATGATGTAAAATATGAGACCTCATGTATGTTGTATATCACGAGCACAGGTTACTATCCCAATATGTTGCGTGCGAACGTGTACATCATGATATGATATGTGCTCCTTTCTTTTTGTTGGTTTCTAGTAGCATGAACATGAACTAACCCATAGTCAAGCTTAGGGAGTACATATACAAGTCAGCCTAATGGGTTCTTCCATGCGTGTGTGCACAATGTCGAGAGAAGTACTATGCATATAACTCTATCCAAAAAAATAAAGTATACCCAAGGAATAGTAACAAAAAGTAGGTCCCTTGCATGTGTTACATTTTTCAAGTCTAACAGCGACATCACTTATTACGTTTAGCATTTTTTAAAGGCAAGAACCTCATGTACAGATGATGACATCAGTTAACGAAGCCATAGACACCAAAGAGGACAGCTATGTAAGAAGAGAATCAATGAAAATCGTGCAAAAAGGAGGGCATGTCTAATTTGTCTTGAATGCGATCAACTCGAGATTATAAAAGAATACGAGTCTGTTACAAGAAAACAGACCCAAGAAAGGAAGCCTAGGAAGGTTTACTTATCTCTTAGGAGAGCATAGACGCAAGAATAGCCAACATAGAAACAAAGAGTATCTAAAGCAAGAAGATGGAACTAAGGGAACTTTGAGGAAGCTTAAGCTAATTCTTCTTTCCCTCCACTGCTCATCTATCTTTGTTAGTGTTGTGTCAATTTTTATATACCATGTCATAAGTGTAATGACTTTGCTCTGGAATTTCTCCTACCTGTTACATCCAAATTACTTAAGCAAGATTAAGAAGACCATTGTAAAGAGTTTCGAACTTAAGCCAAAGCAGAAATTTAAAATTATGGCCTAGAGTTTGTATTAGATCCAGAAATTGAAAGAACTTTTAAAAGAAGATTGATTGAACAAAGAGATAGAATGATAGAACAACTCGTACCAAATCTTGATCCTAAAGTATAGCTAAACCTTGAGATAAACACACCAAATGATGCAACCAATCAGACTAGAAATTCTGCCAAGTATCTATTGAATCATGTGTGTGTTGATGAATCATGTGTGTGTTGATGAATCATGTGTGTTGATGAATCATGTGTGTGTTGTACTATTGGAAGATCATAGAGAATAAGTCGAGACCTAAAAAAAGAAGTAAATCTGAAGTGTTGCGAAAGACTGAAATGGAAAACAAAACGAAATGTATCGGATTTTTAGCAATTACAACCATCAAACCAGGGACCAAAACTCGGCTCAACAAAACAACATTCAAAATTTTACCAAAAAATCCACCTCAATTGTCTATGTTGGAAACCAAGGGAATCAGGGAAATAATCCATTCTCAAACACTTCTAACCCTGAGGGGAAAAATCATTCAAAAATTTCCCATGGAGATTTAGGACATTATGCTAACAACTCTCATATGCAATAGAAACTGAACTATCTCCCTAGATTTGAACAACAAAATTTTGGAATTCAATAAGCCACAACCGAATCAGAAGTTAAACAATGCTCAATGAGGAGGAGGTTCCTTAAGTGAAGCCAATAGAATCATAAAGTTGTGCCCCCTTCACCAAAAAAAACATATACCCATCTCCCTCCTTTTTTTCACGAGATTGAAGAAGAAGAAAGAGGAAACCCACTTCGAAAAGTTTATGGACATTCTAAAGAAAATACATATAAACACACCATTGTAGAAGCTCTCAAGCAAATGCATAACCATGCAAAATTCCTTAAGGACATCGTCACAAAGTGGAAAAAGTTTGAAGAGTTTAAGGTAGTGCCATTGAATGAGGAATGTACTGTCCTGAAAAATAAGATTCCTCAAAAAGAGAAAGACTCTAGATCCTTCACTATTTCAATGTCAATTAGAGGACAGTTGCTAGGAAGAGCTCTTCGATATTTGAGAGCAAGCATCAACCTAATGCCTCTTTCTATTGGGTATTGGTAACGCTCGACTAATCTCATTCACACTTCAACTAGCTAATAGATCTATCACTTATCCTGAACGAAACATCGAAGATATCCTATTGCAAGTAGATAAATTTATATTCCTGTCAGATCTTTTAAATTTTGGACTATGAGGCTGATAAATGCGTACATATCATTTGGGAAGACCTTTCCTTAAAATAGGAAGAACTGTGGTGAGTGTGTATAAATGCACTATAACCCTAAGAATGAATGAGAAATAAGTGAAATTCAACATAAATGACACCCTCAAATATCCTTATGAAGTTGAGGAATGTTATGTGTTGAAGGAACTAAAAGAATGTCTGATGCTAAACTAATGTATGATGCTAGTAGTGATTGTGTTGTTGGTGCAATGCTTGGACAAAAGAATGGAAAAATATTGCACCTAGTTCACTATGCTAGTAAAATATTATATGAAGCTCAAATCAATTATACCATTACTAAAAAGGAGTTGTTGGCTGTAGTGTTCATCCTATTTGGTTGGCGCAAAGGTTAAAGTATGCACGGACCACACAGCAATCAAATACCTAATGACTAAGAAAGATGCAAGGCTAAAGTTGATTCGTTGGACCCTGTTGTTACAAGAACTTGAAATAGAGATTCAAGATACAAAAGGGTCTAACACTCAAGTGGCTTATCATCTGTCTAGCCTTGAGCATCCTGAGTAAGAAGACATTAAGAATTCCTTCCCTGATGTTCAACAGTTAATTGTGGATATCCCTAAAGACTTGCCTAGACAGCAAAAGAAATTTTTTTTCCATAGAGCAGAGAGTTATTTATAGGATGATTCCTTCCTATTTAAGTAATGTGTTTATGATATGCTTAGTCATTGTGTCTCAAACGATAAAATACAATCCATTTTAGAGCAATGTCGTGCAACTTCATATGGAGGTCATTTTGGAGATCAAAAAATAGCTACAACTTCAATAATCCAATCAAATTCAAGTTAATTAGACATAATAAAGTTTAAAATAATCTTCAAATGGATAAAATAATCTTATCTTAAAACCTGAGACATTATGCTATACGAACTATGATAAAACAATTTATGAGAATTTTAACAAACCATAGGGATAAATTCAAATTTTTAAATCATATGGACTAAATTTTAATTTTCTCTTGGGACTATACTCATAGCAAGGGATCATACTCATAGTTTAGCCCTACCAATTTTAATAGATATAACCTCCCAAATTTAGAAATATAAATAGTTCTCTTTTTTCCCTAAAAAATTAATCATGCAGATTCTATAAGCAACCATTAACAAGCCATGGTATAGTACACGTCTCAACAAAATATACCCAAGCAAATGTAACCAAACGATGGAAAAATGGTTTTTAGACTGAAAATAAAACCATTCCGAATGTTTAAGTTATTGCTCTTTGAATTAAGGAACACCCAAAAACATTCCATACTAACAAAACGAAACCACAGCTACAACCAAAAGAACTATTCAAATCTCCATAGTCATTTCCTCCATAGTCCCTATTTGGAGTTGTCCCAATAAAATTAGGCTCAACAAATGGCTATTACTAAGTCCAAAGGAATGAAGCTTAACTCGAAGGGTATAATAACATAATAACAATAGGAATGGTTCAAGAACAAAATCTACCAAACTAAAGCTTTTAGGTTCGAACTTTTACAATATAACAAGTTGGGAATGACTGCCAGGTTTAACNAAAAAAAAAAAAAAAAAAAAAAAAAAAAACATTATGCCAGACTCTGTCGCTCAATCTAGGAACTAACCTGCATAACTTTGTGTGCTATTTTCTTTAGATATTCATAATTCAGATACACCATCATAGAATGTTGAGAAAAGACCACAGGGAGGACAAAGAAATAAATAATAAAACACAGAAGTTAACTCATTAATGATTGACAAGAAGAATCACCTGCTAGCTTGCTTTTGAATGATCAGTGTTTTGTTTTCTTCTTCGGTTTCGAGGTTATCTTGCCGTATCCCAAGAGCCTACTGTGTGACAATTTAAATTCAGCTTGTCGTTGTTTTCTTCTGGCTTTCCGAGATAAATTGCTCCTATCAACATTTGAATCCTCATTTTGTACTTTGTCATTCTCATTGTCATCCAAAATGTGCAAGTCGGAGCTATTCTTCATCTTTTTCTTCTCATTCTCATCGTCATCCAACGTGTGCAAGTCGGAGCGATTCTTCATCTTTTTCTTCTCATTCTCATCATCATCCAAAGTGTGCAAGTCGGAGCGATTCTTCATCTTTTTCTTCAAGCCATCTTTCTGCTCACCAAATTGTTTGCCTTTAAGGAGCTCCTTGGTCCTCATTTTCAGGCGCTGTCTAGTACTATTTGGCATCTTCCATTCTTCCTTATAAGGGGCCAACTTTTTCAAAGAAACAAACTGATTCAACTCCTTGTCATCCAATGCCAGGATTTCGGCAGTACTTAATCCATAACGATTAGGTTGTATTTTGGCATACTTAAACCTCGTCTTTATGTCGTCAATTGTGTCCTCGTAATCTAATTTATAATATTCCTCCATCATGGCTTCTTTAGCTCTTTTGTACAGAGACAATTTACGCTTCCTCTTTCTTTTGCCTTTTTCATCCTCATCGTCATGTTCTTCATCGTCTTCATTGTTCTCTTCATCACTTGGATCATTATCAATTTTATGGCTTAAACTCCTTTGCCTAGCTGCTAAGAAGCCATCACCTGACTCAGATGAAGCCCATCCTTTTGGCAATCCAAGCAACTCATCCTCTTTGTCGAAATCGGGTTTCTCAATCTCACCATCACCTTCATCATCCATATCACTTCCAAACCCAGGATCAATGTCTTCTTTCTCATAATATTCTTCACCAAAAGCCACCTTCATCATCCTGTCATACTCTTCTGGATCAAATTCATCATCTAAATCTTTGATATTCAATAAGCAAGTCTCGTCCTCCCCAATTCCTGCGGTCTCCCTAATCTTCCTAAGCTTCTCTTTTACCTCCTCCTTCTTCAAATTTTTTAAATGCTTCAACTCCTCCTTCCTCTCTAATCTTGCAATCTCCATCCTCTCTTCCTTACTCTTCCTCTGCTCCTTCCTCGAATTCTTCTTTTTCCTAACTGACCCCTCAATAGTCCTACTATGCCCTATAATGCTATCTCCTACATTTTCTTGAAACTTGTATTCATATTCCTCTTGTTTTTCAATCTCTTCCTCATCCTCCGACAGCATCTCCAACTCCTCCTCCCCGACCTTTCCATCTTCACTGAGCCAAAGTTTATTCTTAAAGTACTCCTTCAAGAACTTTGAATTTTCATCCAATTGGTCATCCCCATCCCCAAAATACTCATCCAACTTCTTCTCTAATTCTTCATCCTTTTCCTCTTCTACCATACCTTTATCCTTCACTTTTAACAATGCTTCCTCATCATCTTCATCTTGCATTTCTGCTGCCTCCAAGAATGCCTTGCGTATCTCTTCTTGCTCCTTATCATAAATCTTCACATTTTTAGGCTTCTCATCATTGAATTCAGGGCCCTCTTCAATCAAATGTTTTGCAACCACATCTTTCAAATACATACTACTTTTCTTCTTCTCTGTTAAACTACTTTTGACATCGTCACTTTCCTTTGTAGAGTTGTCATCATCTGAATCGAAAAGCTTGGCGTCTTTCTGTTTAAGGGTTGGATCATGCTTCTTGACCTTGATTAATGCATCAAAGAACTCCAGGTCCTTCCTACTTTGGCTGCCTTCTTCATCCTCGGAGGAAGATGATTCAGATTCTGAGCTTTCTGATTCAGAGTCTTCAATTAGACCCTTCTTCTTTAGCTCCTCTAAGCGCTGAAGATCCTCTCGCTTCTTATTATGCTCAAACTTCTTTGCATAATCCCGATTAATTTCTATCTTTGAGTCATCATTGTCAGAATCGCTTCCATCAAACAGTTGTAGACCCATTATTTCTGCAACAAGAAAACGCTTCAAATTAGGATTTTTAGTGATTTCTATCCATATATGTCAGAAGGCATAAATAGATTCAAATTGGTATGGTTTTAGACCTCAATCCCTCAATGTTATGCAACTTTTTTCCATAACAAGCAACAATATTGTATTCTAAAAAATTAAAACAGTTAGCGTAATCAAGCTAATCGTTAAAAATATAAGTAAAAATCAGATGTACTAAGGAAAACATGACCCCCTATTGAATATATGGAAAATGAATCATAATTATGATTCTACATCAAAGAGAAATGAGGGGCAAAGGTGACAGCCTTCACATCACATACAGATAGGCAGAAAAAAAAAGAGTTACAGAAAGATGAAGCAGAAAATGTAAGCGAAAAAATAGAACACAGTAAACGAGAATGGACAAAATAAAACACAAATGCTTATTATCTAAGTAATAAAAAAAAATTGAAAAAGAAAAAACGTGTCAAAAAATTATTGAAATTGACAATTACAAAACCAAAAATTTAAATCCAAACTACTCAAATGCAAGCATAGACACAATCTCAAACAATAGTTTAAATTCAGCATATATTTCAATAGCCTAGTTGCACATCTATGGCATCCATAATAGCGATTCTCCTTGCAAAACAAACGTAGGTTTGGAACTTTGTAGATATTGAAGAGAGTGTGTCATAAGCTCAATAAAGTAGAGCATATAGAAATCCCTTAATTCCTATAGTTGAAGTTCATTGTTCAATTAATAAAATCCATGGTTTCTTCAGATAAAATCCTATCCCATGGATATCTTTCATATTGAGAAAATCTAGTAGTAAAGTATGGTCCTACCCTATCTCACTGTTTAAATTTGCCTTTCTAAGATTGACATCTATACAGCATCTTCAATTTGAGAGATATAGGCATACAAGCATAAGAAGTAGGTGAAAGAGAAAATTCAAAGGCTTTACATGATGCCTTGTATATCATGTCATTGAATAAGGGTACATCGTTACTATTTGGATGGATATATGAGAAAAGTATAGAAATTTCAACTAAGGAACTAATTAGCAAAGAAAATACAGTAATGATAACTAAAAGATAAAAGTTGTAATCTTAAATCTAAACACAATTAAACTGTATACAAATCTTATGTTTATTAGAGTCTTAGCAATTTTTGCAAAAATAAATAAATTTAAAGCTACTTTAAGCCAAGTTACCTTTTGGTTTCAAACACAATCTTATCTTTTTTTTTTTTTTTTTTTTCCTTCCCTCTTTTTCCTTTGGTAGTGAGGAGGGATAATATTGGAATCATAGCCCATGATAATTAAACCAGTCTTGTGAATATACCAGACACTAAGCAACCAAGCTTTCTTTATACTTTATCTACTGACTGCTACACCTATAATGAGATAGAACATTTTTCAATTCCTTGATGATCCCCTCCTAATTTTGGATTCTATAATTCTCCATAGCTTCAGAGACGCAGAGGTAGTTTATTGTAGGTAGGTAAATCCTCTCTATCTTCCTTCCTCCAAATGTCTCAAAAGATTAAAAATCAATATAGATGTTAGATGTATATTCAATAGCACTTATATTATGATCATACAATTTTGATATAAAAAAATGGATAATCAGATGTTTTAATTGATGTTGTTGATCTAATTTAACAAATTAGAGTCATCAAATTAAATTTCACTGAACTGGATTATGATTATGACCTCGATCAAGACAAACTCAATACTTCCTAAAAAAAAAAAAAAAAAAAGAGTGTCCATCAAAGTCACTTGAAGATTTGATGTTTCTCCATTTTATCTGAGTTTAAACGAATTCAAGTCTAATAAACGTGTATCAATAAGAAAAAGAACCTAAAGTCATGCATGCATTTGAGAAAATTTCAAAAGGGTACTACATATTAGATACCCGACTAATCAAAATTTGAGCAATAAAGAACTAGAGAACAGTTGAGATGAACAAAGACCAAATTTGGTTTTATTTGAAAAACAGAACACAAATTCAACAAATCACGAAGATCCACAAGAATAATTAGATTCTTAACATCGATGACAGTCAGGGACAGAAAGATTAAATGTGAACTTCAAATGAAAACGAAAGAGATAAATAGACAATTCAAGCAAACAGAAATTAAAAATCGACTTAACAAATAATCATAGAAACAGAACAAAATAGATAATCATTATAGAGGGGAGAATTATATAATAAGAGAGAGAAGAAGAAAATTAGAAAAGCAAAGCTTCAAACCATCAAAAAGCAGATCAAAGCCTCGAACATATGCAACAATTCAAAACGGCGATTAGCCCACGTCTAAATTGGAACAGCCTAACACAAATCACGTCCT
Organism: Cucurbita pepo subsp. pepo; assembly: GCF_002806865.2. Lineage (NCBI taxonomy): Eukaryota > Viridiplantae > Streptophyta > Magnoliopsida > Cucurbitales > Cucurbitaceae > Cucurbita > Cucurbita pepo. The sequence continues at coordinate 6,116,914 of NC_036643.1, forward strand.
AATTTGGCGCAAGACTTTTTCTTTCTTTTTTCGCTATTGTTATCTTTCAAATACATACATACATATATATATATATATATAGATATCAAACAACTTCTCCTTCCATTCGACAAGGCTTAATTTGTGATTTTCAAGTGAGAAGAAAAACAGAGTTGGAGATTGGAAGAATTACCAATAAAGAGAAGAAAATCAGTGCAAAATCGCTAAGAGGCAGACTGCAGCGGCACAAGCAGAAGAACAACGACGACGGCAGCAGCACGGAACCGGAGGATGCGGCGACACCACTGAGCAGCTGAAGAGAACGTGGTGGCGTGGAGGGAAGAGTTAGGGCTTTCCTCTTTATTTTCTTTTATTTTATTTTAGAATTTTATAAAGTGGGAATTTTTTTTTTATTTTTTATTTTTTTTTTCCTCTTAACGGCTAATTCAATAATATGGTTTAATTTAAAAATCTTTCAAATTTTAATTTAAATTAGTGAGCTAGAAGATTAGGGTTTTTGTCATCTCGAGAAGGATATTTTCTAGATCGAAGAGTATTAAGATAAGATAAGGAGACCCGTTGTCTTGTTGTTTTTGTTCCTGTTATCATGGAAGTGTTATCTCGAATATATAGAAAGATATGAATTTATATTTTTCACAAATTTAATCGAAACGAACGTAAATGATTTTTTTTCATCAAAATAAAATATTCCAACTTTACATACGTATATCGATCGGAATCGTTCAAACAACTAAAACATTTAAGAACACTCTGGAAAACTTCATTACAAAAAGCACCGTCAGTTCACAAATCAAATAAAAAGCGTTCCACGACCAACTTCTCCACCCGCATCATTAACCAATAAAATTGGAGAGCGGGAACTAATAGTGGGGAGTGATGCATTTCAGTTAAAAAAAACGTGAAGTAGCAAAACCTTGGGTAAAAATGGTACTTGGTGCAATAACTAATAATCTTGTAAATCCTTCGAATCTCGACTCTCAGCCGTTGGATCTCCTCCAAACTTGGATATATTCTAGAACACTCATGGATCATCAAATTCAACGGCTAGGATTCAAAGTTCGAAGGATTTTGTGCCAAACACAAGGTGAAGATTCTGGTTTTTTAACAGAATGGCAAATCTGTAATTATCCTTATCTTCAAGGGTATTTTGGTAATTTGCCACTTTTCGAATGTTTTATTATTATTTTCTCGAAAAAAAAAATCCATAATTTTCTTAAAAACTTCTTCATCCCTTGTCCGGAAGATCCTTATACTTCGAACACTTAGACACTAGACTCATTATCACTTACGATTGTCCAGAATTGACTTATAGCCTTCATGTTACTTTTTAATATCGAGATGAACTCCTACAGTTTATATAATCATCACTGCAATCGAATCTATAAATTTCTTTGAAGATCTCGTTCATGAAATCCATGTAAGTTATCATGCATCGATGATATTTCATATATTAATGATAGACGTAAAAGTTGAGTTAACTACATTTGTTAAGAAACTCTTAGAATTTGATGTAGGAACCTTATGGAAGAACAATACCTTTAGATCTAAACTATCAGCTCCAGAACGATGTGGGATCAACCCAAGAGAAAGTTTTGGAACAGATTATCTTGATGATCAAGATTAAGAGTAAAGAAAACTCGTTGTTAAACTCGTGATTCGAATCACTCCACGAGATAGCTGACTCAAAACTACTTGAATTACTCTAGCATGCAAATCTAAACACGAGAAATACAAAGAAATAATATGCAAACTTCATTTATTATCCAAAATCTTCGTACTAAANTTTTTCAATTCCTTGATGATCCCCTCCTAATTTTGGATTCTATAATTCTCCATAGCTTCAGAGACGCAGAGGTAGTTTATTGTAGGTAGGTAAATCCTCTCTATCTTCCTTCCTCCAAATGTCTCAAAAGATTAAAAATCAATATAGATGTTAGATGTATATTCAATAGCACTTATATTATGATCATACAATTTTGATATAAAAAAATGGATAATCAGATGTTTTAATTGATGTTGTTGATCTAATTTAACAAATTAGAGTCATCAAATTAAATTTCACTGAACTGGATTATGATTATGACCTCGATCAAGACAAACTCAATACTTCCTAAAAAAAAAAAAAAAAAAAGAGTGTCCATCAAAGTCACTTGAAGATTTGATGTTTCTCCATTTTATCTGAGTTTAAACGAATTCAAGTCTAATAAACGTGTATCAATAAGAAAAAGAACCTAAAGTCATGCATGCATTTGAGAAAATTTCAAAAGGGTACTACATATTAGATACCCGACTAATCAAAATTTGAGCAATAAAGAACTAGAGAACAGTTGAGATGAACAAAGACCAAATTTGGTTTTATTTGAAAAACAGAACACAAATTCAACAAATCACGAAGATCCACAAGAATAATTAGATTCTTAACATCGATGACAGTCAGGGACAGAAAGATTAAATGTGAACTTCAAATGAAAACGAAAGAGATAAATAGACAATTCAAGCAAACAGAAATTAAAAATCGACTTAACAAATAATCATAGAAACAGAACAAAATAGATAATCATTATAGAGGGGAGAATTATATAATAAGAGAGAGAAGAAGAAAATTAGAAAAGCAAAGCTTCAAACCATCAAAAAGCAGATCAAAGCCTCGAACATATGCAACAATTCAAAACGGCGATTAGCCCACGTCTAAATTGGAACAGCCTAACACAAATCACGTCCTAATTTGGCGCAAGACTTTTTCTTTCTTTTTTCGCTATTGTTATCTTTCAAATACATACATACATATATATATATATATATAGATATCAAACAACTTCTCCTTCCATTCGACAAGGCTTAATTTGTGATTTTCAAGTGAGAAGAAAAACAGAGTTGGAGATTGGAAGAATTACCAATAAAGAGAAGAAAATCAGTGCAAAATCGCTAAGAGGCAGACTGCAGCGGCACAAGCAGAAGAACAACGACGACGGCAGCAGCACGGAACCGGAGGATGCGGCGACACCACTGAGCAGCTGAAGAGAACGTGGTGGCGTGGAGGGAAGAGTTAGGGCTTTCCTCTTTATTTTCTTTTATTTTATTTTAGAATTTTATAAAGTGGGAATTTTTTTTTTATTTTTTATTTTTTTTTTCCTCTTAACGGCTAATTCAATAATATGGTTTAATTTAAAAATCTTTCAAATTTTAATTTAAATTAGTGAGCTAGAAGATTAGGGTTTTTGTCATCTCGAGAAGGATATTTTCTAGATCGAAGAGTATTAAGATAAGATAAGGAGACCCGTTGTCTTGTTGTTTTTGTTCCTGTTATCATGGAAGTGTTATCTCGAATATATAGAAAGATATGAATTTATATTTTTCACAAATTTAATCGAAACGAACGTAAATGATTTTTTTTCATCAAAATAAAATATTCCAACTTTACATACGTATATCGATCGGAATCGTTCAAACAACTAAAACATTTAAGAACACTCTGGAAAACTTCATTACAAAAAGCACCGTCAGTTCACAAATCAAATAAAAAGCGTTCCACGACCAACTTCTCCACCCGCATCATTAACCAATAAAATTGGAGAGCGGGAACTAATAGTGGGGAGTGATGCATTTCAGTTAAAAAAAACGTGAAGTAGCAAAACCTTGGGTAAAAATGGTACTTGGTGCAATAACTAATAATCTTGTAAATCCTTCGAATCTCGACTCTCAGCCGTTGGATCTCCTCCAAACTTGGATATATTCTAGAACACTCATGGATCATCAAATTCAACGGCTAGGATTCAAAGTTCGAAGGATTTTGTGCCAAACACAAGGTGAAGATTCTGGTTTTTTAACAGAATGGCAAATCTGTAATTATCCTTATCTTCAAGGGTATTTTGGTAATTTGCCACTTTTCGAATGTTTTATTATTATTTTCTCGAAAAAAAAAATCCATAATTTTCTTAAAAACTTCTTCATCCCTTGTCCGGAAGATCCTTATACTTCGAACACTTAGACACTAGACTCATTATCACTTACGATTGTCCAGAATTGACTTATAGCCTTCATGTTACTTTTTAATATCGAGATGAACTCCTACAGTTTATATAATCATCACTGCAATCGAATCTATAAATTTCTTTGAAGATCTCGTTCATGAAATCCATGTAAGTTATCATGCATCGATGATATTTCATATATTAATGATAGACGTAAAAGTTGAGTTAACTACATTTGTTAAGAAACTCTTAGAATTTGATGTAGGAACCTTATGGAAGAACAATACCTTTAGATCTAAACTATCAGCTCCAGAACGATGTGGGATCAACCCAAGAGAAAGTTTTGGAACAGATTATCTTGATGATCAAGATTAAGAGTAAAGAAAACTCGTTGTTAAACTCGTGATTCGAATCACTCCACGAGATAGCTGACTCAAAACTACTTGAATTACTCTAGCATGCAAATCTAAACACGAGAAATACAAAGAAATAATATGCAAACTTCATTTATTATCCAAAATCTTCGTACTAAAGCAATAACATGAACGGGTATTTATAGTCTTAAAAATAAACCTTATACTAATCTATATTAATTGAAAGGTTGTAACTTTCTACCGTAATGGCCACTAGCGATGACGTTGAACGTCGATTAGGTTCACGGCGTGGGTATGGTCATCACCACCGTGATCTTCATCCGAGACAGTTGGGGAACGGGGAGGCATGTCAAGTACCATCGTTTGAAATGTTTCATTAAATTTTTCGCATGTATTATTAAAGGCATGCATGTAGTGGCGTCTTTGATCTAGATAAGAATTTTAAGGATGTTACATAAACGCTTCACTATTAAAGCCTCGAAGTTTTATTCCGATAGTTCTTTGGCCAGTATCGTAATAACAACCCTCAACCAAAATGTTGCTCGAGTAAACTCCAAAGCAACCTCAAGGAAGAAGCTTATTAGTCGTGACATATCTTCAGAGATCTAAACTTTTCTAATTAATAACTCTCGAAAACTTTTATCTTTAGAATTCTCGGTGTTCTCACCACATGAGAAATTCACACTTTAGCTCAAGTTAAGAGACCGTGTCAACCAATGACTTCTAAAATCCTTTAGTCTCTTCCGGTCTCCCCTCCTCTCTCAAGGTCATAACTGACACCAAAATCATACTTTAACTAAATTCAGAGTGTAATAGACATCGATCTCAAACATATACCTGTTTAGCACAAAACATACATCCACAAGTATTCAACATAGCCACAAATTTATGCCAACCGAACCATTGACTTTTTTCAAACAGTCGTTTCCAATAGTATGCAATTCTCGTGCACCTAGATAAGTCATTAGCAAAAGATTAGAGCACACGGCTCTTGCAAGAACAATTTCCAAGCATTTAACTGTTCAATTATGGAAATTTTATATAACTTACAACGTAAACCGTCTAAACAACTTCAAAACTTAACTCTAACACCAATTGCATTGACCTAACTTTCCACACACGTACCGGTTGAAACGGTTCGTTGAAACATGGAAATCTCTATTAGGAAAGTACAATCGGTTCACAAATCAAGTTAAATCAAAAGCATTTGAGTTGTCCCATGACCAGTTTCTCCACCATGCTCGTTATTCTCGCACCACAAGCTTGCTTTACTTGAAAATCATTTTAAAAAATGGATGAGTATTAAAAATACTTAGATACTCGCACAACCAATAATCTTTGGGATCTAATGTATGCACGTTGTACATTTTGGGTAACTAACCATTAAGGTCCCTTAATTTTTCAGAATTACGATATATATTGGTATCTTTTAATTTCATAAAGCTACACAAACTCATAATATATATTAATGGATACACATCTTATGTTACATAATTCAATAATTCATAAAGTCACGTATGAACGACGCAGTTTACACGACATTCAAGTGTCTATAACGAACTTTCACACCAAATATATAGAATATTTGATACATGAATTAAAATAAATAAATAAAATATGCTAGTTTGAATATTTCTTTTTAACTAGAACAAATAAATTTCAACGTCATAGGCTAGTTGGCCATGGCTAGCTTGTTATTAAACCACAATATAGTCAATTATTGCAAAAAGTCAAAAATAGACTACCATACTTTNTTTTTTTTTTTGGATCTTCCGATAGGATTCGAGTCCATATGAAATTATGATCGTCTGTTAGGAAAAAAACGAATGAATCTTGTAGGACTCTCGAGAAAATTTTCAATTTCTTTTAGAAGTAGATGATTATTTATTTACTTTTCACTTTTTGTGTAAAAGGTGGTACTGCAACGGTTGAGGCCCACCGCTAACAAATATTGTCCTCTTTAGGCTTTCCCTCATGGATTTAAAACGTGTCTTTCAGAGTTACACAACGGAACCAGTGCTGAGCAGATACTATTACAAATGGTATCATAGTCATATCGGTCGATGTGTCAACGAGGAAGCTATTTCCCGAAGGGGGTAGACACGAGGCGGTGTGCCAGTAAGGACTTTGGGGCTCGAAGGGGGGTGGATTTGGTGGGGGTCCCATATTGATTGGAGAAAGGAACAAGTGCCAGCGAGGACGCTGAGTCCTGATTTGGTGGGCGTCCCACATCGATTGGAGAAAGAAACAAGTGTCAGCGAGGACGCTGGGCCCTGAAGGAGGGTGGATTGTGATATCCCACATCGGGTGGGGAGGACAACGAAACACCCTTTGTAAGGGTGTGGAAACCTTTCCTTAGTAGATGCGTTTTAAAAGCCTTGAGGGGAAGCCCGAAAGGGAAAACCCATAGAGGACAATATCTACTAGTGGTGGATCTGGGCCGTTACAGGTATTAATCTTCGGGGACGTGACAATATATCTAAAAAGTTATTTCGTCAATCATGTTCTCCCCTGAATGTAGGAAAAGCGATACAAAATAAATGTCCAATCTAAGCCAAAGAACGTACCCTGAATAGTCCTCGAGCCGAGATTAAGGATTATTTATTTTTTTAAGGAAATTTAAAAAAAAAATTGAAAATGGATTAATTAATTTGAACAAATCTTTCTTATTGAAACATTCTTATGGAACAACTTGATCACTTTTAACTTTAATTAAAAAAAAATATTTAAATAAATTACCTAAAATTTTGGTTGTTAATATTAAAAAGAATTAAAATGGTGTTATGAACACACGTGGGTCAACTATATACTAATTCAAAACTCCAACAATTTCATATATTAAAATATTATTAACAAAATATATCTTATTATAATTAATTGATAATATTTTACTAATTCCACGTTTGGTGATTAATAATGGATATTTTTAATTAATTAATAATTAAAAAGGACTTGGTTTGCGCTTAGGAGGTATGAAAATTGGAACTATATAAAGGGGCAAAATTTGCATTTCAAAGTATATCCCAAAAAAAATACTGTTCTAAGATATGGCGTCTTCCGTGGCGTCCCTGGTTATTGCTATCTTAGTTGTTGCTCTAAGCGTGCCATCGTCAATTGCTAGAGGGTATCGTTACGATCCTTGGCTACCACCTCCGACATATAAGTGGCGGCCAATTTATCGCTATCCTCCATCACCTGTGTATTACTCTCCTCCTCCACCGGTGTATCATTCTCCTCCACCTCCTATCTACAAATCTCCTCCACCACCTGTGTATTACTCTCCTCCTCCCCCGGTGTACCATTCTCCTCCACCTCCCGTCTACAAATCTCCTCCTCCACCTATCTACCCCTCTCCACCACCACCGGTCTACAAATCTCCTCCACCGCCAGTTTACCCTTCTCCTCCACCTCCAGTGTACTATTCTCCTCCACCACCAGTCTACTATTCTCCTCCACCACCAGTCTATTCCTCTCCTCCACCTCCTACCTACAAAACTCCTCCGCCACCGGTTTATCACTCTCCTCCACCTCCCGTGTACAAGTCTCCTCCACCACCAGTCTACTATTCTCCTCTGCCACCGGTCTATCACTCTCCTCCACCTCCCGTGTACAAGTCTCCTCCGCCACCGGTCTACCATTCTCCTCCACCACCAGTCTATCACTCTCCTCCACCTCCAGTGTACAAGTCTCCTCCGCCACCAGTCTACCATTCTCCTCCGCCACCAGTCTACCATTCTCCTCCACCACCTGTGTACAAGTCTCCTCCACCACCGGTCTATTACTCTCCTCCACCGCCAGTGTACAAGTCTCCTCCACCACCAGTCTACTATTCTCCTCCGCCACCCATCTATCACTCTCCTCCACCTCCTGTGTACAAGTCTCTTCCGCCACCAGTCTACTATTCTCCTCTACCACCGGTCTATCACTCTCCTCCGCCACCCGTCTACCATTCTCCTCCGCCACCTACATACTATTAGGTCAACATATACAATCTACTACATACTAGGTAAACGCGAGCTTCATTACAGTTTACATAACTGTCTGCATGTTTTTTAATATACAATTTACCTTAACATGATTGGTATCCTAATTTTGCAGGAAAAAAATCAATGAAATATTCAATTTTCAATTCAATAAAGAGGACAGCCCTAATGAAGATTTGATCATTCCTCTACAATGAAGACTTTAATTTCTTTGCTGATTTCCAAATAATCCCTTATGATTTGAAATGATTTTGATTGATTTTATGTGCTTGTAACGCCGTTGCTACCATGGCATATTGTTTTATTGTTTAACTTTCAATTATTTCATAATATTCATGTCTAAACTCGTCACCACATGCATGTCAATATCATTTTAAGTAAATAATTCTATCAACGGGATCGAAACATATAGACACACATAATACGTATCATATTGGCTTAACTTGGGAGATCGGAGCCTTTTTCATCACGTAATTAAACCTTCCTCGTCCTACACAACCTCTCCCAACTTCTTCGTGCATGAATATCTCCTCCCGGGACTTAACCCCATGTTGAGAGTAAACCTTGTAAGAAGGGTTAGAGTTACCGAAAATGTGAAGAAAATGTTGTTTAAATTATCACAGGATGTTGCAATTCATGCCACGTTAAAAGAAGAATATAACTGCATTTATTGTTAGCGAAATGACCGTAGTTTTCTACTGACCTAAAGTCGCTACCATATGTATGATATAACATCTTGTACGAAAATATTAATTTGAAACGTTTTCATAAAACAATGTTATGGACTTACATGTTTAAGAAAAAAGGTCTTAAAACAATACAACCCAAAAATTAAAATAGAGGCAAGTAGAAATCAAACAGCAATGCCCTCTACTAATCTAAAGTCTATGAAATTAAATATAACTAAATACAACTACCGGTCATGGTCTTTAAATTTGTGATGTAGCCGTCAAACGTGTAGGGGTGCCTTGCCTTTATCTAAAATGTAGAAGTAGCACATGGCTTGAAGTATTTTAAGAAATACTCAGTAAGTGACCACGCTATTGGGGTTAGAAAATGCAAAGACATACAAAATGATCAAGACTTATCAACTTGAAGTTGTATTCCCTTAGGTGACTATCCTAACCGGGTCATTGGATGTGTATTTTACTATTCTACACACAACCTATACGAGTGAATATGGACCCACGCACACCTCCTAGGCTTCGTTCTGGTCGGGCTAGCATTCTCTGGTGTTGTTGTCGGACACGTATGTATATATGTGTGTGATTAAGCGGGGTGGGGATAGGGCGGAGACGAGAAATATAATCCTGTCACCAACCTCATTTATCTAACGGAGTCCCCTATTTCCCGTTGGGAATCCCCTTCCCGTTCGGGACAGGTTGGATCGCTACATCTAACTATTGGATTTAAAAGAAAACTTGAAAACTAATAATAATAAATGAAAAAAATTCATGTAGATGCATATAAGCATATACTCGTAGCATTCTCGTCTCTTGCATTTTACATTGTTAACGATATCTGAAAATTTTTATAAGAAAAGTTCGAGAATATAAATATCTAGTAAGGAATCCTACTATTAAAATCAAAATTAGAACACCGTAGAATATTGACTTAACTTGTGAGACCTCATGGTCTCCTCTCGAGACCGTACCCCATGTTGAGAGTACACCCTGCAAGAAGGGTTAGTTAGGTATAAGTACACATTGCCCTCGAGAAGTAAAAAAGTTTCGGAAGTCGAACCAAGAATTTCGAGAAATCTCGATGGCTAATTTATACATTTGAAATAGGAGTGTTGAGGTTCAACGAATGTATAAACCTGATAGAACCAAGAAGGCTCAACATGGGGTACGGTCTCGAGAGNACCTCATGGTCTCCTCTCGAGACCGTACCCCATGTTGAGAGTACACCCTGTAAGAAGGGTTAGTTAGGTATAAGTACACATTGCCCTCGAGAAGTAAAAAAGTTTCGGAAGTCGAACCAAGAATTTTGAGAAATCTCGATGTCTAATTTATACATTTGAAATAGGAGTGTTGAGGTTCAACGAATATATAAACCTGATAGGACTAAACGGCTAGGTCATAGAATTGACCAACACTAGGGCCTAGGTAAAACACGTAGCCTCGAGAACATTGAATATGAGTGATATTCAACGAGAGCCTACAAGTAAGTTACTTGCTGAGTATTTTTATACTCATTCTTATTATTCTTTATTTTTTAAATGGATTGTAATTGTAGATGAATCGTCGATGGCAAGAGCATATAGGGAGCTGTTAGATCCGATTCATTATCCCTATTTTATATTCGATTGTCATCTTTAAGCTTATATTATCGTAAGTTATAAATTTCAAATATCAAACATTTACAAGTCACATCGCATCACTAACATCAGTTATAAATGTTAAATATTCTTAATATTTTTAAAAGTAGAGTAAGGATGAGTCGGATTGTAACCTTATTTTTCAGGTTGGTCAAATTGACCCGACCAAAATAATTTTCACCCACGAACCTATCTATATTTTCGGTTCTTAAAAACTTCAACCCAACCCAAACCGAAAAAAATCTAACCCGACCTAACTCCTATGCTTTTAATTATACAATTTAGATTGATCAGATTCTCGAGTCGTATAAGCTTACGTTTATTCGTTGGTTAAATATTTGTGTATGCATCGAAGTACGATTTTTTCTCTTTAATTCCTTATTCTACACATTAACCTAATATTTTATTAAACTCAAAATTACCAAATCCACTCTTTATACTATACTCTTTAATGGCTAAGTCAATATGAACAAATTTATAAAAACCATGCTAGTTTGAATATTTGTTTTTAACATTCATAAATTAATGAGTCTCAACATCATAGACTTGGTGTATTATGGCTACCATTGCACAAAGTCATAAATCCTACAATATTTTATAGAATAATACCCGAAATAGTTAAATAAATAACTTAGAAACATGGAAAAATAAGCCGTTTTCGTGGGTTTAGATGAATTACTGATCTCCACAATGGTATGATATTGTCCACTTTGAGTATAATCTCTCCTGGCTTTGCTTTGGACTTCCCCAACCGGGCTAAATTAGCCAATATGGGACTCACTCCCAACAATCCTCCTCTCAACTACACCTTCGAGGCTCACAGTTCTTTGTTCGATATTTGAAGATTCTATTGTCATGGCTAAGTTTAGGGTATGACCCTGATACCATGTTAGGAATCACGACCCTCCACAATGATATGATATAAACTCTCGTGACTTTGTTTTGGGCTTCTCCAAAAGATGTATTCCTCACTTATAAATGCTTGATCATTCTTCTACTTGGTCAATTTCAACTCATTTTTTAATAATTCCATAAATACAAATTTGTTTTTGTTTATTGTCGTGTGGATAATATTTTATTGATTACGCGCTTGGTTATGTAATAATGATATGTATGTTTTTAATTATTTACAATTTACAATGACTTGGTTTTGGTTGAAGGGGTAAGAAAATGGTGGCTATATAAAGGAGGAGGGTTAGTGTTAAAAGTATAACCCAAACCCTAATTACAAGATATGGGTTCTTCAATGGCTTCCCTTCTTGTTGCGTTCTTGATTGTTGCTCTAAGCTTGTCGCCGTCGATTGCGGTAGACTACCGCTACTATTACTCTCCGCCGCCACCTTTTATGTATAAGTCGCCGCTGCCGCCGGTTTACTATGCACCTCAACCACCATATTATAAATTACCTCCACCTTTTTACTATTACTCTTCTCCTCCTCCTCCCGTCTATAAATTTCCTCCTCCGCCCGTCTATTCGTCTCCTCCGCCTCCCGTGTACTACTCTCCTCCTCCAGCAGTCTACCCGTCTCCTCCACCGCCTGTCTATAAATCACCCCCTCCACCGGTCTACTCGTCTCCTCCACCTCCTGTGTACTACTCTCCTCCACCACCTGTTTATAAATCTCCTCCTCCGCCAGTATACTCGTCTCCTCCGCCTCCCGTGTACTACTCTCCTCCTCCACCTGTCTATAAATCACCCCCTCCACCAGCCTACTCGTCTCCTCCACCGCCTGTGTACTACTCTCCTCCTCCACCTGTCTACAAATCTCCACCACCACCAGTTTACCCGTCTCCTCCACCTCCCGTGTACTACTCTCCTCCTCCACCTGTTTACAAATCTCCACCACCACCAGTTTACTCGTCTCCTCCACCTCCGGTGTATTATTCTCCTCCTCCACCTGTCTATAAATCTCCACCACCACCGGTATACCCGTCTCCTCCACCTCCTGTGTACTACGCTCCTCCACCTATCTACCCATCTCCTCCACCTCCCGTGTACTACTCTCCTCCACCACCTGTCTATAAATCTCCTCCTCCGCCAGTCTATTCGTCTCCTCCACCTCCCGTGTACTACTCTCCTCCACCACCTGTCTATAAATCTCCTCCTCCACCAGTCTACTCGTCTCCTCCACCTCCTGTGTACTACTCTCCTCCACCTGTCTACCCGTCTCCTCCACCTCCTGTGTACTACTCTCCTCCACCACCTGTCTATAAATCTCCACCACCGCCGGTCTACCCATCTCCTCCACCTCCGGTGTATTACTCTCCTCCACCACCTGTCTATAAATCTCCCCCTCCACCAGTCTACTCGTCTCCTCCACCTCCTGTGTACTACTCTCCTCCACCACCTGTCTATAAATCTCCACCACCGCCGGTCTACCCATCTCCTCCACCTCCGGTGTATTACTCTCCTCCACCACCTGTCTATAAATCTCCCCCTCCACCAGTCTACTCGTCTCCTCCACCTCCTGTGTACTACTCTCCTCCACCACCTGTCTATAAATCTCCACCACCGCCAGTCTACTCGTCTCCTCCACCTCCTGTGTACTACTCTCCTCCACCACCTGTCTATAAATCTCCACCACCGCCGGTCTACCCATCTCCTCCACCTCCGGTGTATTACTCTCCTCCACCACCTGTCTACAAATCTCCCCCTCCACCAGTCTACTCGTCTCCTCCACCTCCCGTGTACTACTCTCCTCCACCACCTGTCTACAAATCTCCACCTCCTCCAGTGTACTCGTCTCCTCCACCTCCTGTCTATTACTCTCCTCCACCACCTGTCTATAAATCTCCCCCTCCACCAGTCTACTCGTCTCCTCCACCTCCCGTGTACTACTCTCCTCCTCCACCTGTCTATAAATCTCCTCCTCCGCCAGTCTACTCGTCTCCTCCACCTCCTGTGTACTACTCTCCTCCACCACCCGTCTACAAATATCTTCCACCACCCGTTTACTCGTCTCCTCCACCTCCTGTCTACAAATATCTTCCACCACCCGTTTACTCGTCTCCTCCATCTCCCGTCTATAAATATCTTCCACCACCCGTCTACAAATATCTTCCACCACCCGTCTACTACTCTTCACCACCAACAAAGTACATTTACAATTCACCTCCGCCACCTTTGTACTTTTAGGTTAACATACGTACTCTAATCCTAAGTAAGGGGATAGCCAAATGAAGATCATGATCGATGTTATACAAAGAAGAAGGCCTTTTAATTTGTTTGTTGATTGCATCTATGATACTTTTAATTGTTTCTACACATCTTGTTTTTCCAATACTATTGATCAATAAAATTAAGGCTTTTATGTTCCTTCATTAAAAAGTTCGACTCAAATATATATTATTGTAATTATGTGGATAATATACTAAAAAGAGTAAACCTACTTGCATGAGTTAATTTACAATAACTAACATCTCATACTCGTAATTGTAAATCAAAGCTACTAATGTCTCATACTCATCTCTAATGCGGAAATATAGCTCTTAAAATGAACATCATTTATAACATAAACTCCGAAAACGCTTAAAACAACTTCTTCTCTCGAAAACACAGTCATGTTCTGATGTGTTTAAATACTAAATACTGAAATTGAGAAAAAATAAAAACAAATATAAAATAATTTAAAACGATGAATGCAAAAGAACCTATTCTAACCTAAGACTAAGAATTTAAATATGAGTCTACCCTATGCACGTGTCATAGTCTCTACTCGTGATGCTGTCATCCTTCGTACAAGTGCGCCTTGTCTTGACATGAAAAAGGATGTGGCACACGACCGGAGTATTTCGACGAATACTCAGTAAGTGGCCCCACTGTAGGGGTCATGCAAATGCAAACATATACAATCATGATTTAGGAACCTATCTCTAGCTCATCTAGGGTGGCCTCAAGTCTTGGACAAAGTGGATGTGTAGTATTGCCCTACACATGACCCACACGTGTGAGTTTGAATCTCCAGGGCGCTCGCCCACGCTCTGGACCCTCTGGTCAAGCTAATCTATAGCAACGTCCGGAGGTCAACAGAACCCCATAGTGTCATGCACCTCATGAACACTCTGCTCGTCATATTGTGCGCATTTGCACTCATCATCATATTATGTGCGTTCGCACTCATCATCTCTAGAGGAAGTATCCTTAAGCTTATGAACCAATATGCATGAGGTCCCTCTAACGTCCATCTTATCATCTCTTCTGATACAACCCTTAGTCTCATCTCTTTGTTACATTAAGTAACACATACTCGAGGATATTTATATTGATATCATTTTCATGCTCTTAGGGTTGTGTCCTATGTCGATCTAACGACATGATGCAATATGACACTCATCATCATATATCATGCTCAATATGAAAAACATCATTATATTAAGGTAAACGTCCTGCAATCATCATACTCATCATATTATCGTAAAGTGCATCAAGCATATCAAGTACGTCATTCATCGAAATATATATACTAAGCACATCATCAACCATCATAACTCATACATCATCATAACTCGCACATCATCATATACTAATATACGACACCATACGATATAGCTCATACATCATCATAACTCATACAATTTTTTAGCCTATCTTATAGTAAAGTCACTACTTGGTTGGCCTTAGCCGAAATACTCCCTAATTTAATTAACATAAGTTCCCGTTCCTCGAGAGCTGCTTCAAAGGTTGCCGGGGTTCACTTCCTATCGCACCGTTTGTCACCTTTTGTTAGTATTTTACATTTTAATTAACAGTCCAACTAGCAATGTAAAATACGACTCTAAAACGATCTCAATTACCTTAACTGGGATCGAAAACAGATCCAGGAGGGTCAGAACAATGGAAATTGGGCTAAAAATGGCAAGCCAAGCCAAAAACAGCCGAGGAGCGGCCAGAGCCGCCGCTGTGCCACCAAGCCTAAGCCATGTGGCGGCATTAGGTGAGCCATGCCGCGCGGCGCTTCGGGTCGAAGACCGGTTCGAGTTGGTTCGCGGGTCGTCAGCTGTACGTAAGTTTGAGCCTTGGGCTACTGGGCTAGATTGGGTTTGGGCCGAGAGAACTCGGGTTGCAAGACGGGCGCAGGTCATGGTTCGGGTTTCCGACGAGGGCCGCTGCAGCTGGATTGGGTTGATGTTGGGCCGACGATGGGTATTGGGCCACTGGACATGGGTCGCGTATTCGGTTCAGGTCGACCCGGATCCGATGGATCCTTTTTTCTTCGTCTGATTCCTTGCACGATTTCTCGATGATGTTTCTCTCTCCTCCGTTCGTCGTTTTCGGCCGACAAATCGGTTCGGGTATTTGGTTCGGGTCGACCTAGACCCGGATCCGACGCCGATTTCCATACTATCTATGTGGTATTTGAAAGACTATTTTTCATATATATATATATATATATTCCATACTTACGATGAGTCGGTTGATCTCACTAGCACACTGTACCGCCCCGTCTACAGAATCTAAAAACCTAAGGTTCTGATATCATTAGCAGACCTTATCCACTTTGATCTGTTACGTTTCGCTGTTAAACTCATGACAAAATCAACAAAGTCAATTTCTTCGAGCATTATTCTCACGTGCCAACTTCGTAATATAATAAAACAAAAGCTAATGATTTTATTAACAAAGGTTAATTTTGTAGGGCTAATTTAAATTTTTATTACATCAAGATTTTTTTTTTTTAGGAAATTAAATTAGGTGTGAAATTGAAAATATTAACATAAATAAATAAATTTGTTATATTAATTATTTGAGCTAAAAATAATTATTTTTAAATTGGTATTTTTTTATTTTATTTTTTGTTGGTAAAGTTGCCCTAATTGGTGACGTGTGTATAAAACGCTTCCCTTCTTCGCATCAAAATCCATTCGATCTTCGTCACCGTGAGAACAAGAGGGATCAGTTTTCCGACCACCCATTACTGTAAGCCAACAATTTGCTCTGTTTTTTTTGTTTATCTGATTTCATGATTGTTTCTCGTTTCTTGATCGGCCTTTGATTTTTAACTTATGTTTTGGTTTTTTTTTATCCCCTTTCTTTCTCATTTTTTGCAATTGTCGTGATCGATTTCATGTTGAAGGAAAACTAATGTTCAGGATCTGTTTCTGATGGACTTTTGTAGTTTCCTTTCCTGTTGTTCAGATCTGTGAATTTTCTTCTGGATTTTGTGGATGTTTTGTTAATTGCATCTTTTAATGATCTGAAATGAAGAATGTGATAGTTGCTTTAAAGATTTATGTATTTATACGAAGCAGATGACAAGGATGAAGATTTTATGATTTCCTTTTTGTTATACATCCCATCTAGTGTTATTCGAAGAGGTCTGGGATTTGTATCCGTTTGTATTTAATTGTTTGTTTTCATTTTTCTAATTTTCTTATGGCTCTTTAGAGCTTCCGATTATTCATTAGGCTTTTATAGGTTTGGCTGAGTATCATGTCATAATCCTTCAAAAACAGTGGTGCTTCAGCACACATCCCAAATNATTGTTTTTTTTTTTTTTTTTTTGGGTCAAACTTGTTTTTAATCATGAATAGTGTTTCAGATCAATTCGTTTTTTGGTTTCCCTGTGGCAATGAACTCCTCCACTCCCGACACACACGAGTAGCCTTTAGTAATCATTTGTATTCTATGAACTTATTAAAATTATCTTATTTGTAAAGGAACTTTTGGTTGATTAAATCAGCAAAAGGGAGAACTAACTGCTAGCAGAGAAAATGGCCATGGTCAATGGAGTGAAATCATGCGCAAAGCTGCTGAAGTCTTCAGAATCATTGTTGGTGAAATCAGGTTTTGTTACTTGCTAGCTAGCAATCTAGATTTTACTAAACCTTACGTTTTACAATTTTTGCACATGATTTTAACTTGCTACAATTTTTTACAAATTCATAGCAGTGTAGTACTAGGTTTTTCTAAGACAGCTTTAAATAATGAAACAATCAAATCATGAATCAAAATACAAGTAAACTGATGGAGTTGTAAAAGAACGACAGTAACAAAAAAGAATCAGCTGAAAAAGACAACCAAGGATTATCAGAAAGTAAAATTTATGCGTAGGACACAATCTTAGAACTTTGTTGTTTTGGAAACGATGTAAATGTGTCTCTTCTAGTGGAACATGAGTTTTTCTTCTATAGGAGGCAGTCTAACTTTTGTCTAGTTTTGAGTGGATCTCGCCTTACTTCCTCTCTTTGTTTAGGGCCCTTGTCTCAATCAACAAAAGATTAGAGAAGTTTATGAGTCATTTTGTATAGGAAGAATGACCAATGAGGGTAAAGGTGTCAATTTAGTCCAGTAGAAGGTGGTGTCCAAGTTGTTGGATTTTAAGGGGCTTAGGCATTGATAACTAGAGGGCTTGAGATGAAGTCTTGTTGACTACATAGCGTTTCCTCGGGAGATTGACATCTTGTGGTATAAGGTTATTGTTAGTAAGCATGGTCCACCTTCCAATGGTCCTCTAGCTAGGGTTTGAAAGGGTCCTCTAGAAATCTATGGAAAGCTACATTTGAGGGTTTCTCTTTTTTCAACGATGGGTCTGATACTTAAGTATACATGGAGGATAAGTCGTTGAGGTATAGACCCCCCTTTGCTCCAACTATACTCAATGAGGACTCATTTGATGATTTCAGTGTTACCTTCTTTTGGAAACTTCTCCACTCTTACTCTTGGTTTTATTGTCCTTTGTTTGATAGTGGAACATAAGATATGTGGCTCTTGTGTCTTTGGTATGGTTTTTTTGTTAGTATGGGGCGAAATGATTCTCTGTCTTTGGTTCTGCAATTCTTTGGAAGGGCTTGCTTGTGGTTCATTTTCCGTAGTTGGGTGGATCTCTCTCCTTATAGGTTTCTTTCTTTTTCTGGCTGTTGAAGGACTAAATTTCTATGAATATCAATTTTTTTGCACCATAGCAATAGAGTCATTACTTTGGATTGCATCGTTGGTCCTTGGAGGGTATTGTAGAGTAGAATCCTTTTTCTCTCTTTATTTTTGTAACTCAGATGGGGATAAGGAGGGCCCTTTTTTTTGGGGAGGATAAGTGATGGGGGATAAATCCCTTCGCTTTGTAGTCTGTAACTTATACTAGTTATCTCGATGAGGGATCGTTTTGTTGTGGTAGTGTTGTCTTAGCCTTTGTCTTCTCTTTCGCTGGGTTTTGGTCGTGCTTTATCTGACTGGGAAATGCTAGATGTCATCAATTTCCTATCAATGACTGGGGACTTCCGTTGTAACTTTGTGGGAAGGTATGTTTGTATTTGGAGTCCTTGCTCTGTTGAAGAGTTCTTGTGTAAATCCTTGTTTCTTTGTCATATGAACCCTTCTCCTTTGAGTGACTGACTGGTTGTGGAAGGTGAAAATTTTGAAGATNTTTTTTTTTTTTTTTTTTTATCTAGAAGGTTCTCCATGGTAGAATCAATACCTTAGGTAGGGTTTTGAGGAGGGAACCCAACTTGGTGGGGCTTTGGTGTTGCTTCATCTGCAAAAGGGTGGCGGAGGAGGATCTGAGTCATATTCTTTGGTTGTGTAATGATGTGTTTGCAGTTTAGAGCCTGTTGTTAGATGGGTTTGGTTTGAGTTTAACTAGACACAAAGGTTGCAGAGATATGATCGAGGAGTTTCTTCTTCACTCTCCTTCTTGCGAGTAAGAAAGCTTTTTGTGACATGCTGGGTGTGCACTATTATTTATGGGCTTTAGGGAGAAAGGAACTAAAGAATTTTTAGAGGGTTTGAGAGGCTTTTGAGTGAGGTATGGTCCTGCATTAGGTTCAATGTTTTTCCGTGAGTGTATGTGCCCAAGTTTTTCTTAAATTGTCCATTATGTTCTATTTATTTAGATTGTCTGTTGTCTGTGAGTGTATGTGACTAAATTTTTCTTGATTTATCCATTAAGTTCTATATACTTAGGTCGGATACGGTTTTTGTAGGTGTTGTGGGTTCTTTCTTTAGACCCGTCTTTCATATTTTCTCTCAATGAAAGATCGGTTTTTCATTAAGAACATTTAAATATTTTTATTTACTTGCAATTCTGGTTTTAGCAATGGATGCTGGATTGCCTATTGCTCACTAATGTTTCATCCAAAAAGTTCATTCACGTGTAGTAATGTCTATTGCGAAGCTTACTTCCAGTGGAAAATCATGCTGTCACATGTTTCAAAATTCCTTGTCATAAATAAATACTGCAAATTTGTTGAAGATTTTAGTTCTGGGTTCTGTCCCAACAAAATTTTGCCTCTTTGAAATTCTGGATTAGTACAGAGAGGCCTCGTGTTAATAGTCTTCGAAGCATTGTCGCTACGGATTAGGTGAAGTGTCCTTGACATTCGTCACCACATAGATTTGTATCATATACTAGTGGTATAAAGTTGATGTGATTTCAACCCTTGTTAGGCATGTATGGAACAATTATGATGGATAATATATATAGTAACAAAGGACACAATTAAAAAATCTTAGCATCAAAAGACATCGCTCATGTACTTTTTAGTATATAAATGTATAAGCATCTTCTTGTCTTTTAAGTTTTCTGGTATGAAAATTATCCATTTGCACGATATTTTTGTGTTTCATTGATAACAATCTATCTATTTCTCCGAATTGATAATGGTCATGTATGAATCGAGGTTTCGAAATCCAAAAAATGATGGTTCAATGTGATCTCATGCTGCAGCTAATCGAGGGATTCACTCAACTGGTGTGAAGAAAATGGGAGGACATGCTCATGGACATGATGAACCATATTATTTGCACGCCAAGCATATGTACAACTTGGACAGGATGAAACATCAGAAGCTGACCATGACGCTTGGAGTACTCACTGCATTCAGCATTGGTGTGGGCGTTCCAATCTTTGCAGTCGTCTTTCAGCAAAAGAAGACGGCCTCTGGATGATGACTGAAAGAACGTGCGTGGATTCGTGTTGCAGCCCGCATCCTCTCGTTCGTTTTCTTAATTCTGTATAAACCCTCCTTTCAAATGCACAGAAACTCAGAATCTGGATTCTGTTTTTGCCAATAAGTCTTTTCATCAACATCCCATTATTGGATATTTTTGTTAAATTATGTTTGTTCCAAAGATCTCTTTGATCATTTAGATTTCTCTCCCTGCATTTGTTCTTAGTTTGTTCGCAACCAATTTCTACATCCAATGAATTTGATAAGGAGACATGGTCTTGGACCTTTTGAGCTTCCTGCTAATAAATGGCCTTGCCGTGTAACATCATGAGAGATGATAATGCATTGTTCTTTGCAGCCCAGGGTGCCATATGGCATGGCTGTTATATTTGTGATTTCAGGCTGGCAAAGTGGTCGATGGAGCAAGTGAAAATATAATGAAGGGGGAGAGAATTCAAGGTAATCATATATATATATACATACATATATATATATATACATATATATATGTACTTGGATGGTTGAGCCCCAGCACATATATATATATATATATATATATATATATATATATATATATTTGGTACTTGGATGGTTGAGACCCAACACATTCATGGCGAAGACTTGGAATGGATATCTTCCTTTCTTTAACGAAGTGACGGTTGTTCATGTGTCAATGGTTCATTGGATAAGAAAAACAAGACAAATGTAGATTGGGTGGATTTTGAGAGTTTTAAGTTTGAAAATGAACACTACTTAATGATGGAAAAATGAGGCATATGGTGAGATTTCATATTTATTGGAGAGAGGAACGAGTGTACGTCCAAAGAGAACTGGAAGGAAAAGTCCAAAGAGGACAATATCCGTTAACGGTGGACTTGGGCTCTTACAAATGATATCAAAGCCAGACATTGAACAGTGTGCCAGTGAAGATGTTGAGACTCGAAGGGGGGTGGACATCGGGTGGTGTGCTAGCGAGAATGTTGAGTCCCGAAAGGAAAAACCTAAAGAGGACAATATTTGTNATATCAAAGCCAGACATTGAACAGTGTGCCAGTGAAGATGTTGAGACTCGATGGGGGGTGGACATCGGGTGGTGTGCTAGCGAGAATGTTGGGTCCCGAAAGGAAAAACCTAAAGAGGACAATATTTGTTAGCGGTAGCCTTTGACTTTTACAAATGATATTAGAGCCAGACATTAGACGGTGGACTTTGACTCTTACAAAAAGGCAGACATTAGACGGTGGACTTTGACTCTTACAAAAAGGAAAAACCATTAGACGGTGGACTTTGACTCTTACAAAAAGGAAAAACCTAAAAAGGTGGACTTTGACTCTTACAAAAAGGAAAAGGACAATATTTGTTAGCGGTAGGACTTTTACAAATGATATTAGAGCCAGACATTGGACGGTGGACTTTGACTCTTACAAAAAGGAAAAACCTAAAGAGGACAATATTTGTTAGCGGTAGACTTTGACTTTTACAAATGATATTAGAGCCAGACATTGGACGGTGGACTTTGACTCTTACAAAAGATATCAGAGCTAAACATTGGACGGTGTGCTAGTGAGAATGTTGAGTTTCGAAGGGGGTGGACATCGGTTGGTGTGCTAGCAAGAATGCTGGGCCTCGAAAAGGGGGTGGATTGTGAGCCAGAATGGAAATTAATGTCTACTAACCAAGGTATATTACATCCTAAGTTTGAAATACAATATTATTAGTCTTGGTCAAATGACAATTAGTAGGTTCGTTCCTCAAGATATTTAATAGAAACAGAGTCCTTTTGATGAAGGTAAAATTGGATACTAATGAAAAACCATCAACATCTTCCAAAAGTGTCCAATGACATTAGAGGTAAGGAAGGGAAGAAGAAACTAGTAAGCCGAGAGAAGAAGGAATCAAAGAACATAGCTAAGAAGAAATCAAAGGCTACATCGATCAGCAAAGAGCAACCTACAAATCGGTGTGGTTTGTCAAACTTATCATCTCGACCAAGGAGGCCTAGAGGAATGCCACCAAGGTGTAAGAAAAATAGGTCATCGGACTTACCATCACAACCAAAGAGGCCTAGAGGCAGACGTCAAAAGAAACAAGAACCGAGTGATAATTATGGTGACAATTACCAACTTATTCCGGTTCTTCAATCAAAGTAAACTTGTCTTTCCAACTTGT
The DNA here is from genome assembly GCF_002806865.2 of Cucurbita pepo subsp. pepo. Classification (NCBI taxonomy): domain Eukaryota; kingdom Viridiplantae; phylum Streptophyta; class Magnoliopsida; order Cucurbitales; family Cucurbitaceae; genus Cucurbita; species Cucurbita pepo. The sequence continues at coordinate 6,139,613 of NC_036643.1, forward strand.
TCTCTTCGTTTCCGTTATTTATTTTGGTATACTTAAAAACACAACCATCTCTCAGTTTGAGTACTGTATGATTCTCTTTGTGAACGTTCGTTGAATTATCAATAAACTAAATATTTAATCCTATTAATATATGAATTAACATAATATTTAAATTAAAAAAGAAAAGAAAATATATTTGGAAGTAAATATTAGATCATTATTTTGATGTGTGGTACAATAGGAAGGATTGGAAGGTTTTTATTTAATGAAAGGCATAGATGATTGAAGCATATAGATGAGATTATATGATATGGTCGTCTCCTTTATTGAACTTAATTCAAATGCCTTTGTTTATTTATTGTTTTTCCTGCAAAACAAACATGAAGCTTAGCCTCCAATATATTCAATTATATGTGTATCTTAATATACTCACCTTATAATCACTCCTTATCGCCCTACTAGTAGTACGGCGATGGTGGGGGAGGAGGCCACTTGTACTCGGGCGAGGGTGGTGGAGGAGACTTCTTTGGTTCTGATCGGGGTGGCGACTTCTTTGGAGGTGGTGGAGGAGACTTCTTCGGCGGTGGCGGTGGAGGAGACTTCTTTGGCGATGGTGGAGGCGGGGACTTCTTTCGTGGTGGTGGTGGAGGAGGAGATTTCTTTGGTGCTGGTGGAGGGGGTGACTTCTTTCGTGGAGGTGGTGGCGGAGGAGACTTCTTTACCTCTGGCGGAGGGGGTGTCTTTTTTGGGGGAGGAGACTTCTTTGGCGACGGTGGTGGAGGAGATTTGTCCTCATCGTCCTTCTTAGGAGGTGGAGGAGAGTAGTAGACACGTGGTGGAGAAGAGTATTTGACCGGTGGAGGAGGAGAGTAGTAGACAGGTGGTGGAGGAGAATAGTAGTCGTCGTAGCCTTCAGCAGATGTGGTTGATAAGCTTAAAGCTGCCACGAAAACTGCGATAACAAGATGGACAATGATAGACGGAGGACCCATTTTTTGTTATACTTTGGGTTTTCTTAACTCTGATTCTGAATTGAACATTTCTCGACCTTTATATAGATTTAAGGTTCTTGATTACTCCTCCCATACTAACTACGTCATTTATAATGGTAATTTAATTCAAAACATTAATATTACTCCATCAATCAAGGAAATAATAAAACATCTCAAAGTCTTTAAAAGCTCACAGGGATCAAATAGGAAATAATACTCTGAATCATAGAACTATAATAAAATATACGATCAACTAACATTTATCAAATTTGAAAAAGGGTCCGAAGAAATGGTTCGACTCTCTTATTTTAATTTCTCGAATCGAGAGATCCATGAATCGGGATCCTAATGCATATAGATACAAATGGTCCAATGGGAGCGAGAATTTCTAAGAACATTTCATTTCTAAGCAGAACAGCCATTTTTCATTTTCAAGTAGTGTTCGTTCGATTACGTAAACACGGTTGAAAGTTCAAGGATATTTTTGAAACAAAAATAATAATGAAGTTTGAATACCGTTAAATTAATTAATGTTGGTAATGGGGCATCGAGACAATATTAAAAATTGAAGAACGGTGATACGCAATGGGTAATACTTTTGACTTTGATTGTAGCTTATGAAGTGCACGACTATCCATATATACACACATAACTCTTTACTTTTCAAATTTATTTTGCATTAACAACAATTCTTCAACACATTCAATTTCAATTTAATTTATTGCGATGGTGCCTTGCACACAATAGCTAAGTTTTAAAAACATTACTCGTTCTTAGGGAAGAGTAGGGGTGTACATGGTCCGGGTTAGCTCGGGTTGGGAGATTTTTTTGATCCAACTCAAAATTCGGGTTGGTTGGATTGGTAACCCAACCCAACCCGAAACTTTTCATAATCCAACCCAACCCAACCCTCTATTTTCGGGTTGGGTTCGGGTTGGATTGTCAATTTTTTTTTTAAGTTTTATTTATCCACAATTTATAATTATTCCGATACAATCTTATATAAAATAAATATTAATTAAAAATAATAAAATAACAAAATAATTGAAAGAAACATGTATATACATGGGGTGGATACCACTCTCGCAAACCCATTAATATGGAAGGGTTCTTAATATATTTTATGTATTTATATTTGGTTCGGGTCAACTCGAAGGTTTTGCTCACGAACCCAAAACCGAACCGATTAAGTTCAGGTTCAGAAAAATGAACTCAACTCTACTCGAAATGCTTATCCAACCCAACCCAACCCTTATAGTTTGGGTTGAGTTGGTCTGTGTTGTCGGGTTGAATGTACACCCCTGTGGAAGAGTCACTACTACTGTGATAATCGAGTAAAATAGGAGTATATGAATAAATCGAGATGACATCTAATGAGAGTCATCCTGAGTGTAACAACCCAACTTTCCATACACATAGGGTCGGAGAAAAGGAAAAATCTCCTAAGTTGTCCCATGGCTACTCCTCTACCCGACTCGTCATTCCTGTGCCACGACCTTACTTTGACCTGAAAATCATTTAAAAAAAAATGTAAATATTAAAAATACTCAGTAAGAAACTCCCCTATTGAGGTCGAATATGTAACTCATCGTATAACTAATCAAACAAAATCGAGGGATCTTAGTAGTTAATTATTCGAAACATACAACATGTAATTTCCTCACGGAAGCTATTTTCAGCCATCACTCCTCAAAGTGATCACCAATAACCGGTTAAAAAGTGTCCCGCTTGGTGGTTCGAGGTTACTTAGAGAATACATTTTCTAACGGTTCCAGGTCAATTTCATGGCTAATTCGGCTTGGATCTTATATGCTCGAACCGTTCCCTACCAATTTCAATTGAAATATTGTTGACTTTGTGTAAGGATGACTATCATACATACTTCAAACTTATTTAGTATTGAAAATAACATTAAATTTTAATTTAATTTAATTTAATTGATATAATCATTGAGATGATGTCTTGCACACTAATGCTAAATTTTAAAAAGATGGATTTTATTATTTTTTTCAACGACTCATTCTTATATACACGAGAGTCGCTGCTGAAGCATTTTTACACTCGAGTAAAAGAATGACACATGAATGAATCGAGATCACATGTAATGATCCTCATTTTCTACAGGCTTAGAGTCGCTATCATAGGTATGACATAACGTTTTAATGTGAAAACATTCATTTAAAACGACTTCATAACGTTTACGAAAATATCTTAAAACAATACAAAGAAAATATTCAAAATAAATTAAAATAAAACCAAGAAAAATATTGAAATAACAATGTCGTGCACTATCCTAAAATCTACGAAAATAAATGCAACTACCCTATGTAGGTTTCATTGTCTTTGATGCAATGTCGCTGTCAAATGTACGAGGTTGTCTTGCCTTTACTTGAAATATAAAAGTAGCACAACTTGAGTAAATTAAGAAATACTCAATAAATGACTTCACTATTAAGGATCAGAAAATGCAAACACATGCAATCATGAATTGAGACTTATCAATTAAAACCATAGTGTCTTAGATAGCCTCCAGTTTTTGGCATATTAGATGTGTAATACTTCTCTACACACGACCCACACGTGTGAGCGTAGGCCCACTAGACAGGCTCGAACACTCCCAGGCTTGCTGGTCGGACTAGTTGGTTGTAGCCGGACGCCCGAAGTTACAATGTCTACAGCAACCGTCGTGCATCATGTCAAACATGATAGTCATCTCATCATCGTAGTACAAGCGTCCATACTCATCATAAAATGGGAAGTATCCCGATGCATGTGAACATATATAGTATGCGTGAGGTCCCTATACTCTTTATCTTAAACCATTCATGCAGCACAACCCCATACATTTCTCACATATTACCCTAAGTAACATGCATGCATAAACTTTCATACACTACATCATTCATAACATTACTTACGAGCTATGCATCAGTAAACTCCTCATTGTCATACATGTCGTAATATGTCATACATTTCATTGCCAAGCATATCCATGTCATAATGCAACATGACATCTCATACATATATATATCATCGTAACATGAGATATTATCATAATGTATCACATCGTCGTACATCTCATGTCATCATAAACATATCATATAATCACAATGTAACGTATCATCATAACATAACATATCCTCATAACACATCATATCAAACAACGTGAAAGGGTCACTGACACGTGTCATTATACATAAGACAATTCTTCCGACTGAGCCGATAATAGAACCACTTCCTTAGATAGTCTTAACCGATTGAAATTTAATGCGGCGAAGAGTAAAGACTTGTGTGTGTATATATATGGATAGTCGTGCACTTCTTAAGCTACAATAGAGACTCTCCATTCTCTACACAAAGTCAAAAGTAGTAAACTTGTACGTCACCCTTCAAACCTTAAATTACCTTTTTATTTTCTTAGTTACATTATTAAAAATACTCCATTAAAGTTTCTATTTAAGTTTTTTTTAATAATACCTTTAAATTTTAAAAAATATTCATACCCGAAACACATTTTTGAATTTTAGAATATTTCATTAATATCCTTATAATTTTTTAAATTAATTTTAAAAATACCCTTGAAATAAAATTTTAAATGCATCGTTAACACCCTTAACCTTTATATACATACATGTACGTATCTATACATGCATACATAGAATTGTATATACACAAAAAATCATCTACTGATATGAATCACGACCAAGGAATTTTCATACCTCAAGATCTAATTATAAGGACGAGAGCCAAGAAGCTACAACAAAACTTGTACACTTATATTCAAACTATAGTGAGCTCATCAAAAGAAATTCTAGAAGACGTTGGAGACCTCCATTATATGTTGTGTAAAGTTGAGTTTCAAGGAACAGATGCATTAGATGCACTTTAAGTTGCATTTAATGAACTCAACTAAAATTTATGGGAGTAGTCAAAGGATGACAAATAAACACATTTCATTCCTTACATTATTTAATTATAATTTAAATATTTATTTGTTTTTAATATAGGAGTTAACTAGGTTACCATATTCCACCGTTAACTAGTCATTTTAATATGGAGGTTATGGATATTTCTCATTTACTAGCAAATTTAATTTAGAATTTCTATTTTTTTAGTTTTCTTGATAGCTAAGATTTTCCCTGTAAATTCTTTGTGTTTAGAACTTGCATGTCAGAATCATTCTAGTGGTAGTGATCAAATCTCTGGTGGAGTGATTCGAATCACGAGTTTAGAAACGAATTTTCTTTGCTCTTGATCTTGATCATCAAGATAGTCTGTTTCATACTTTTTCTTGGGTTATATCATATCATTTACCTTATTAATCATCTTAATTTTTTTATTATTTTTTTTAATTTAAGGGTATTAAAGAGTATTTTCTATATATATATATATATATTTTTTTTTTTAAGTTAAAAAAGGTATTTTTGAAATTTTTTGGAAAGTTAAAAAAGTATTTTTTTTAAAAAATAATAATAAATAATTATTTCCGTCCAAATTTAATGGTAAAGGTGTTTTTGTAATTTTTTATTTTAAAGGTATTTAAAAAATTACAAAGTTTTTTTTATTTTATATTTTATAGTTTTAAGATAAGTTGTTTTCAATATTTTTTAATTCAATTTATTAAGTATTATGTTCTGTATATTCTTTATTAGACGGTTTAACATTCACAAATCGCAACCGAACTAAATTAACAATAATGTTACAATATAAATGATTAATTAAATATTAATCTTTCAAATTCTACGTCTTGATTAAGTAATATTAATGACTTAGTTAATATTTGAGGAGTAATCAAGAACCTTAAATCTATATAAAGGTCGAGAAATGTTCCATTCAGAATCAGAGTTAAAAAAACCCAAAGTATAACAAAAAATGGGTCCTCCGTCTATCATTGTCCATCTTGTTATCGCAATTTTCGTGGCAGCTTTAAGCTTATCATCCACATCTGCTGAAGGCTACGACGACTACTATTCTCCTCCACCACCTGTCTACTACTCTCCTCCTCCACCGGTCAAATACTCTTCTCCACCACGCGTCTACTACTCTCCTCCACCTCCTAAGAAGGAGGATGAAGACAAATCTCCTCCACCACCGTCGCCAAAGAAGTCTCCTCCACCAAAAAAGACACCCCCTCCACCAGAGGTAAAGAAGTCTCCTCCGCCACCACCTCCACGAAAGAAGTCACCCCCTCCACCAGCACCGAAGAAATCTCCTCCACCGCCACCACCTCCACGAAAGAAGTCACCCCCTCCACCGCCACCACGAAAGAAGTCCCCACCTCCACCATCGCCAAAGAAGTCTCCTCCGCCACCACCGCCGAAGAAGTCTCCTCCACCACCTCCAAAGAAGTCGCCACCCCGACCAGAACCAAAGAAGTCTCCTCCACCACCCTCGCCCGAGTACAAGTGGCCTCCTCCCCCAGCATCGCCGTACTACTAGTAGGCTGATAAGGAGTGATTATAAGGTGAGTACACTAAGATACACATATAATTACTCGAACATATGTGAATATATTTGAGGCTAAGCTTCATGTTTGTTTTGCAGGAAAAACAATAAATAAACAAAGGCATTTGAATTAAGTTCAATAAAGGAGACGACCATATCATATAATCTCATCTATATGCTTCAATCATCTATGCCTTTCATTAAATAAAAAACCTTCCAATCCTTCCTATTGTACCACACATCGCAATAATAATATAATATTTACTTTCAAATATATTTTCTTTTCTTTTTTAATTTAAATATTATGTTAATTCATATAATTCAACGAGCTCACTTGTGTGTTTTAAACTAAATTTTAATCCCGTGAGAGAGGATTAGGGCCTACAAGGGTAGAAAATTCGTGATGTTTGACCCTAGAGAATGTGGTAACGGACCCATGCCCTGATAGCTTTTACGACATATAAGGGAACCTTTTAGAGCTTGAGAAAAGCCCGTGGAAACCTACCGGGAATTGGATGCAATGAGAGAGTATTTTTATACTCACCCCTTTTCCCTTTTCTTTTTCAAGTACCTGTCGAGGTGGGGAGGTGCTCAAGAACTACACTATTATAGAGAGGTGTTGACCTAAGACGTTAATTAGATTGTATTTTTGTGGGTTGTCATTTGTAATAATTTGTATCACATACTCGTTCCCCGCTTGTAAATAACTTGGACGACAACTATTTTGTATTGTTTTCGATTTTAATTTTTGGGTCTATTTGCTTTTGTCTTGTTTTTGTAGTCATGGTACGAGATTCAATGTCTTGAAAATTGGGTCGTGACATTTTCTGACATTTTTGTTCTTTGACTTAGATAGATTGTCTTGTCTATGTAGTGAAGGACCGATATCTTGAGTAATCTAGTGGGATAGTATGGTGTCTGATCATTTGAACATGATTCATGGTGTGTTAGTTGGTGAACCTTTCCACATGACCATAAAGTTGCCGTATTTTGAAGGAAATGACCTCGTGTGTTGGCGAGCTAATGTATCAACCTACATAGTCCTACAATGGGGCAGTTTTTTTTAAAACATAGTAACCTTGATTAGGAGGCCATTAGCCATTTTCCACAAGGTTGGGCATCTAGTCATCTCGACATATTGCCCTATCCAGCCTAGACATAGCTCGACGGTGCCTAAACTACTACCACCTGGTACGGTGCTGCTAGCCTAAGGGTGAACTAGAGGAGATAGGAGGTGGAGACTCTGGTGACATCATTCATACTCCTAACAGCCTGGTGAGCTACATTAGTCATTCCTGGATGTCGTGGAGGCCTACTAGGTAGTTTAAATCTTATCGGGACTAGCTTCTTGGGGCTAATCTAATCTTTGAGTGTACTCATGTCCAGACCTCTAATCTCCACTCACGATCCTAAGGTTCTCGATCTACTAGAAATGTATTGAGCTAGGTTCACGTGTAAACCACTTTGGCTCTAGTGTCCTAATCTTAACTTGGTTGACTCATGCATGGTTTGTTAGGGAGATATTCCTATTGATCACGTAAAGCATCGAAGACATAATCTAAATATCATTTTGGTCACCTTGGGTGTTGAGATGGTCTACTAGGTTCCTAGGACGATTAGGTGGCTTAATATGAACTTTCTACTCTAGGCTACTATATTCTGGCTCTCCGAGTCTTTATTAGTCCGGGAGCACTAGGGTCTATACCACTTGATTGTCGCTCATGATTCTAAGGTCCTTAGTCTACTAAGGGCGTTCTGACCTAGGTTATCGTCTAGTCGATCTAGCTCTAACGTCGTATTCATAACTCTATTTAGATAAACACGCTCTACAAGGAGAACACACAATCAATCACCTAGAACTAAACATATTATATCATACATTCATACAAGTTCAGTGAGGAGATAACATCCAGCAATCGCTCTGAGCACAAACTACGATATCCCATCCTCCATTCGAGCACAATGGAAAACATTAAAATCGTGGAACATTAATTCTCATTGTAGGGGTATTTTGGTAATTTTTCTTAACATACATAGTATTCTCATCCAAATAGCAAAACTTCTCTAGTAGGTCTTGATTCACATTGAAATAGTGTCGGTATCAAAACTGGGGCGAAAAACTAACGAACGAGAGTCAAATGAATGAAAAAGGGATTCACACGCGCCTTCACGCCTACAATAGAGAGGGTGCTCGTAAGTAGCTTGGTCAGTTCAAGTGGATCAGGTCGGGTCACGATGCTGGATCATACGTAGGGTTTTTTTCGGGTCATGCACGGGTTATTGGGTCAAGGTGGATCCTAGCGTTCGACACATGAATGTGTACCTATGTGACACACTTTAGGTTACAATTAATTATATAATAAAAGTTGACTTCAATTTTGATGATTTTTTTTTCCGATAGGAATAAATTTTAAGGTACAGCGACTAAATTATTAAATATTAAAATTTATAAACTAAATTATCATATTTTTTAGGTCCAAAACTGTTTATTTATTTATTTTTATTTTTGATTTTTTAATTTTTGATTTAACTAAAAAAATCTTTAAAAAAAAACAAGAAATAATTAATTTGTACCGATTTAAGGGTATTACTGTGTACGTACGTGTAAAGCCACGTGTCCCTCCGGTGAAGAGAAAAGACGGCTTCTTCGTTTGGTGCTTCGATTTCATCTACCTTCCATTTTTTGTTCTTACTTTCTCGGGCGCTGTTCATATTCAATTCACCAATTCCCAATTCCCAATTCCCAATTCCCAATTCCAATTGATTTGAGGCTTTTACCACTGATTTCCAGATCTACTCTTAATTCTCAATCTTCCGGTGGTACTGAATCAGAATCCGGCGAAAATGTCCACCGACAGCGACGACCTGGATGAGGATGAACTGCTGCGGATGGCTCTTAAGGAGCAAGAACAGCGCGATGTCAATTATGTCTCTAAATCTGGCAAGCCCGTTGCTAATTACGTCCGACCGCCGGCTCACTCCCGGAAATCGGCTTCTGGAGCTGCTGTTTCTTCTAAAACTAGTGGCAGTAAAGCGCAGCCTAAGGGTGGTAGGAGAGTTGTCGACGACGATGACGATTCGGAGGTTGAGATGCTGAGCATTTCCAGTGGTGATGAGGATTCCGCCAATTATCGTCGAACGTCCGCAGTTAGAGGTCGCGGCGGTAAGGCGGCTAGGTCCTCTGGTAGGGACGATGATCCTGGCTGGGACGGCGAGGAGCCTCATTGCTGGAAGCATGTTGATGAAGACGAGGTTCTTCTACATCGTTACTTTAATTTCGCTTCAATTTTTCGATTTATACAGCAGTTTCTTCAAGTTTTAGCTGTTTTAGGAGAGTGGTTAATGTTTATCTTCCCTCTTGTTGTTGAAATCATTTGAAAAGTATATTTAGATGCCTTTGTCAAGCTTTTTCGGAAACGGCGATCAGTAACCAGTAGTTTTATGCATTTAGATGGCTGCAATCAAATTTTGTCTATCACTTTTCTTGGATTAATTTCTTCTGTACTGTGGAACTTGCCCTCCCCAACTTAGACGGGGAGAATGCTTTGTCAATATATATTATTAATGATTCATCATTTGTGGATGAATGCTATTTGCTTGCACAGCTTGCTAGAAGAGTACGTGAAATGCGGGAGACAAGAACAGCACCGATTCCTCAGAAGTTTGACCGAAAGGTATCTGCCATTGGTAGACCGGGGCTCAGCCATTTGCAGTCATTCCCTCGTGGCATGGAATGTATAGATCCACTTGGGTTGGGGTAAGTTTATTTCTGGCTTGCATTTTGTACTTGCTTCATGGGCTTATGACTATTTTCATAAACTTTATGTTTGTAGTAACGTTTTGAACATGACTTTTGGTATTTGATTGGTGGTGTTAGTAATTATTCTAGTTCTAGGAGGCTTAAATTATCACATCATTGCAATTTATGCCGTGGACCTTTTGTACCCATCATGGATTTTTCATCCCTTTTGTAAATTTTAGGCATCAATCAAATTATTGCTTNAAAAAAAGAAAAGAAAGAAGAGAGAAATGAGCAAAGATATTTTTCTATGTCTTTTAGATACAACCCTGTTCTTTATAATTAACCTTTGTGATGGTTTCATGCAGCTTTTTTAGTTCCTGTTCTTTATAATTAACCTTTGTGATGGTTTCATGCAGCTTTTTTAGTTCTTACGCTTCTAGGATAAATTCTTCCATTTATGCCTCATTAAAAGAACTAGTAGGTTGTGCCTTTTGTCTTTTGGATGTTAAAAAAGGAGAATCCCTCTTTGAAGTATTTTTACACTAGCTTCCCGTTCCCAACAGTTTGAGAATGGAACTAGAGAATATCATTTGGTAGAAGACATACTTTTGAGAGCACTCACTCTATCAAACCTACAAATCTTTGTCTTTTTTTGGATAGTAGAAGAGTTTTAGCTTTTAAAAGATCATGCCTTGGAGAACTTTAAAAAAAGGGATTGGAGAACGAGGAGTAAGTATGTCAATAACCTTTCATTTTCTCTATGAAAAAATTGTTTTTCCATTGTTTTTTGGGGTGAAAAACATACTTTCCTAAGATAAAATGAAAGAAAAGATATGCCAGCGATGCAACAAACAACCCAAGCCAAAAGGCAAGAGCTTCCATAGAAAGGGGCTCCAACTATTAAAATCAGGTTAAAAAAGAAAAAAAAAAAAAATGCAACGTTGTAATTCTGACATAAGGATGGAGAAGAAGCTTTTGGGGTGAATATAAAAGTCCTTAATTTGGTAAAACTAGCCATTTGATTGAACTTCTTGTTACTTCTCAAATGCGCAATTTATCTCACACTTCCTTTCATCTTAATGAAAACAGTGTCTTTGATTAGGGTTTTCCCTTTAGTGGGGGAAATTGGTAATTGGTAGTTGGTCGTTAGGTTGGGGTGCTTTAGCTCCAATGGGCATTCATGCTATCGTGACTAAGGAAGATCCTTTAGTCTTGACCCCTACTCCTAAGAATGGAATTTGGTCCAAGATGATTGAAAGAGGTAGTTCAAAGTTGGTTAGGGAGCTTGAAGTTGGATTACACGGTCAGTTATGAGAAGAGGAAAGCTTCCTTGGAAGCAGGGTTGAATCGTCTTTATGTTGAAGCTTGTTAAGGAAAATTTTACTCAGGGATTGGACTAAGGGTAAGAAAGTCCTAATATAAATGTGACATAAGAAAGTCTAAACTTTGTTTTACTCTTCTTTGAATACAAATGCCCTCAATATTGAAGTACGTTTATCTTTTCCTGAATATAATAATTGTCTTTATGTTGAAGCTTGGAAACAAGAAAGCTTACTAACATTTTACTCGGGGATTCCTCTTGGAGGCAACCTTAGGCAGGTATCTTTTTGGAGTCTCATGGCGGACAAGGTGAGAAAAAGGCTGGCCTCTTTGAAGAGAAGTTTTTTCTCCAAAGGAGGTAGACTTACCCTAATCCGGTTGGTGTTAAGTGGTATTCTCACTTTGTTTCTCCCTGTTTAGAGCACCATGTTCAGTGTGATAGTTTCAGGAAGCTTATGAGGGACTTTTTGTGGGAAGGTGTGGAGGAAGTTGAAGGAGTTCATTTGGTGAATTGGGAGATTGTTAAGAGTTAGAGGGTGATGTGGACAAACAATGGTGCTAATTGGAAGGAGCTTGGACGACTGATAATGACATTTCTTGTACAAGCACAAGTCTGATAGTGAAGAAGCCTAGGCAGCATGGGTTGCTTATCAAGCAATGGCAGCTGGGGTTAGTTCTGGCGGCTGCTAGGTGTAGGGGTTTAATTTGTTGGTTCTAATGCCATTTTAGAATATTAAGAGAATAAATATTCTCTTTTTTCTTTTATTCACAATGAATGACAATGGTTTCTTAAGTAGAAGAAAAGTCCATTACAGAAAAGGAAATAATGTTGCAAATACACACAAATTACTGCTAATATTGTAGAGTAAATCAAAGGACTCTTATTTAATCAGAAAATGAAATAACCAAAGGATGTGACATAAGGATTGTTTCCCTCATCCTACGTGCGCATTCCTTTGTCACAACACCAGAAAACATCCCGTTCTGAGATCCCATAGTCGACAAAGTTTGTAGGAGTCTCTCATCTTGGAAAAAGAGTTTTTCCTTTTTAACCTGTGTCGAGTGGTTTTCTAACCTATTTTTGGTCTTTTTTATGATCCTTGTGGAAGTTAGAAAAACCTTGGAGAAGCTTATGAGGGACTTCTTTTCAAAAGGGATTGAGGAAGGGGGAGGATCACATTTAGTCAATTGGGAGAGGGTGATAAAACCAGTTGGCGTCAAGGAGTTAGATATTGGGAATATAAGGGCAAGTAACAGTGCGCTGATGAGTAAAAATCCCTCCTGCCTTGATAGACTCCGTTTATCCCAGAAGGACATTTGAGCATAGAATGTAAATTATGGCTTTGAGCCAATGACAACTGAAGTTCATGCAAAAGAATTCCAAATAGATCTTAACTGATACCCAATAATCTGATTGAAATTGATTGATACACGCTTACATCCCAAAAATTATTGAAGTGAGTTTCATTTGAATATTCATGACATATTTTTAATACCATCGACAATGGGGTTAAGGTCTTTGGTGAGATATTAGGTATATGATTGTTAATTCACATTTTAGTGGAGCTTTTAGATTTGAATGCTCATGACTCCTTCAACTTGCTTTCTTTCTCCCCCTCCCCTCGCCTCCTTTCCCCACCTATTGGCTCCTGATAGACCATTGATTATTTACATATATCAAAGAAGGTCTGTGAGTGGAGCTGGGGTCTAGAGAAAGAGTTAGATAGAGGGACTGTATTAGAGAGCTGATGAAAGGGTATGCTCTGGGAATTTTAACACAGTAGAGGTTAAGAGAGATGGATAGCTCTATAAATCTCCTCTTTGTCTTGTACACCATTATTGATAAATAATATTGAGGGTTATCACCTGCTCTCTACTCTAGCTCCTTTCTCTTCTTCAATTCATCTTGCCTTTCTCCTTTTTCCTCCTGTCCATAGATTAGGACTATAGCAAGCACTCAATTTAAGTGGACAGAAGTTGACAATGCCTTTTACTAATTATTTATTAGAAGCTGCCTTAGCCTTTGAAATGAAGGAACACAAACTTGGGGGTGGTAGCCAAGTTCAATGGTCAAAAGATATTCTAAAAATCTCTATATATTAGGTCCCCATTCTTAGCAGTAGTACAATCGTTGTTTTTGTCTCCTCCCTGCCCTTCGGAATGGATTTGAACTTCAAACTACCCCCTACCTTTCCTTGATATCAATTCCATGTGATCACGAACACTTGTCTGCCTCATTCCATGTATGTTCAAGTTTTTTGCTAGAGTTAATTGGGACAGCTTAAGAAAGTTCTCCCTCTACAATCTCAGAATATCACTCAACCTTCTTTTTTGTTAGGTATGTCTTAGAATCTCTTCTGACAAGTAAAATGATTAAAGAATATGAAAGAGAAAAGAAAAAAACGTGTTGTCATGAAACTAAACATTGAGCTACTTCTCTTCCTAAATTTTGTCCCTAAGATAGTGGGTTAGCTGCAGCTTTTCGATGGATAGGGCTTTAGGTTTAGTGACATTTTGGTCTTTGTGGTTCTACTTTTGGGATAGTTTCTCCCTTGTGCACTTTGTTCTTCAATGATTTATTTTGGCTTTTGCTGTTATTGGTTGATTATCCTTTTCACTCAGTTTGCATCTTTGAACATTTTCTTTCTTTTATTATATCAACAAAAGCTTGTTTCTTGTAGAAGAAAAAATTATAGAAATGCTTATATAAAAAACATACTTGCTAATGTGGTTTTCTGTTGTATTTACAGAGTAATAGACAACAAATCATTAAGATTGATCACGGAGACATCTGAGAGCTCTCCTAAATCTGAGAAAAATTTCATTGATGGTGCCTTCCGAGGTATATTTTCTTTTTTGGTTCTGGCGTACAAATTCATATCCACCTTGTTATTGTTTCTCATGAGGAGAACAATTTGCTTATCCATAGCAATATAGGGTTTGCTCCAATGGCTTGGTATTCCCGATACGCTTATTTGGGTTTGGGCTGTAGCCCTTGGAAGGCCATTGTTCAGAGTCATCTTGAGTTCTTACAATTCTGTTCCTTCTGTTCGTTAATGAGGATTGTATTCTATTTAGGAAGAGTATGTCTATTTAGGAAGAGTATGTTATATGTACATCTCCTTCTCTGGTTACCAGACCATATCTCTCTTTGCTCTAACTGGCTATGAAGTGTTTTCTCTTGCTTTGTTTCTTGTGAGTGCTACGGAATATTATTATATGATTATAATTACATTAAGATGTGGTCGGGCGTTTGTACTTGATATTTTTGTTGGTTGCATAAGTTAGGTACTTCGCGATAATACTTGTTGTCATTGGTGCTGACACATATTTTATATGCATGTTGGCAGACAAGTTGATGTATTTCTCTGAAAAATTTGATGCAAAACTTTTCATTTCTCGGATACACCAAGACACAACTGCAGGAGACTTGGAGAAAGGCGCTTTTTCTATAAAAACTGACCTTAAAGGACGGACGCAGCAAAGAAAACAGTTAGTCAAAGACAATTTTGACTGCTTTGTATCTTGCAAAACCACAATTGATGGTATGCAAAAATCGTTTCTTTTCAGCTGAATATGACTATCTGCTACTGAGTTAATATTTACTCCAACATTTTTCTTGTTTATTCAGCTTTTTACCGTTTCCTCGTCTGATATGAATATGCATTGTCTATTGATTGTGATGGTAATGTTTGTAATTCCTAGATATTGAGTCCAAGTTGAGACGAATTGAAGAAGACCCTGAAGGTTCTGGAACTTTACATTTGTTTAATTGTATTCAAGGAGTAAGCAAGCAAGCCAATCGGGCTTTTCAGTCTCTGTTTGAAAGACAGGTCAGTATAGATTCAAAACTGGCAAGGGGCTTTGAAGCTTTGAACTATTGATTGGAAATGGATTATATAAAGTTTCTTTTGTAGGCACAAGCTGAAAAGATCAGATCAGTTCAAGGAATGCTGCAAAGGTTCAGAACGCTTTTTAACTTGCCAAGTACCATTCGCAGCAGCATTAGTAAGGGTGAATATGACCTGGCAGTTCGGGAGTACAAAAAAGCAAAGTCAATTGCTTTGCCATCTCATGTAAACTTCAGTTCTACATCCTCTCATATTTTGTTTACATAATGTCTTACCACAATGCATGAGGGAGGACAAATTTTGATTTTTGGGTTGAAGCCACTCTTAACTCTCCGTCAACTTCCACAATGTGTTTTCTAAATCTGCCTTTGCAAGGAAACCTTAGTGCTCTGTCCTTCAAAACTTTGTATATAACTTCCTCCGTTCTTCATGCTCTTCCAAGTCATGTCAAATCTGGCAAACATATTCTGTTTCTGCAATAATAGTTTTCATGTTCAATGCAGAGTGAAAAATGTTGATGAGTATTTCGTTTAAGCTGCCTTTTGGATTCCTACCTTTTGCTTTCTTTAGCCAATTGTGCTCTATAGTATATTATTTTGTGCAATTTATTTTATATATGACAGTTGCAAAATTACTTGACTTCCTTTATCCTAAGATTATTCTGTACCTTATTATCCTTCTGATGTGTGGTAAGCTTTTATTCTGTATGTTTGTTATAAAATGTAGCATCGTTATGTTAATGATAGCTTATGGGAAGATTTCTAGTGAAAGGCATTACAGTTTTTGGACATTGGAAACATTATCTTTGTGTCATCCAAGTGCCTAAACTTTCGAACTATCAAATGAACAAAATGATATAACCCATGGTTTTGCACTGGATCATGCCTTCCTGGAAATTTAAGATAAAACTGACAAATGAAGTTTCCAGAAAGGTTCGTTACATTGTTTGATTTTTGAAATTTTAGTTTGAGTATTTTTTTTTTCGCTCTCCTGATGTTACTCTGTGCAATTTTTTTCGCTCTCCTGATGTTACTCTGTGCAACTTTCTACCCATTTACAGGCAATGCTTAGACACTAACGTCAGTCTGAATATGGAAATACCCTAGATTGATGTATTTGGTTTATGTAGTTGGATATTGATGAATTGTTGGATGACAATTAAATTCTCATTGCTACATGTTGGTTTCAGGTGGGAATTTTGAAAAAAGTTCTTGAAGAGGTTGAAAAAGTGGTGCACGAGTTCAAAGGCACACTTTACAAGTCAATGGAAGACCCAAAAATAGATTTGACAAATGTGAGCTTTCTTTTTAACCATTTTTCATTATTTTCACTTCATCCTCTAGACCTCTACAGGATAGAAAATTTTGGATATCTTCCTGATACCTTGTGGCTGCCAAAAGCATCTTTATAGTCTGTGCTGGGAGCAGCACTTGTTGCTCTTAAATTAAAGAGTCAGCTCTTTGTTTTGCATTTAGTTCACTCCAAGTTACTAATTACGGAAATATATTTCAGATAACTTTGTGTACAAGAAAAGAAATGATGTTTGCATCTTCGTCAGTACAAAACTTTCCATCGTAGCTATAGTTGAGTCAGACTGATTGCATCATATACATATTACTGATGATGGTTTTGGTTTTGATTTGCAGTGGATAGTTTTATATACTCTTTTTCCTCCTAGGAATTGTTCGTTCAATTTTCTGATTGAGCAATTTATTTTAGATCAATGCGTTTCTTTAGTAAAACAGATTTGATGCATGCATTTTCTATAAATGAAACTGAATACTACATAATTATATATCTTGAAGCTGTGCGATTGTTATTAAGATGGTTGGATATGGAAGATATGCAGATAAACCGTAGACTGTACACAAATTGTCTTAAATAAAGGTATTCTGCAAAAATTCAGCCTCAGTGTAATCCATGGGTCAATCTAGTACAAATAAACGGGGTAATTTTGTAAAATGAACACAAACAGCTATAGCCTTCGTCTTTCTATAATTAATTTTGTAGAAATATGTTCATACCTAATTATGTTCACAATTTTAGGAGAGTCTTTAAAATTCTATTCTTCCTAAATTCCTTCCAAAGCTACAAGAAGTTGTGGCTTGTTCATGTATATTGTAATGTAATAGTATTACCAACTCATTTTTTCGATGTTCTCATTTGTATGCAAACTCTTGGGTGGCTAATTATTCTTTTGATATTTCATTTAGCTTGAAAACACTGTGAGACTACTACTGGAGCTGGATCCTGAATCAGATCCTGTGTGGCATTATTTAAACATACAGGTAAACAGTGCTTCCTCATGGCATTTGGATTTCTGATCATATATTCAGTATGTGGCGTGAGATTAATATTATATTGGGCAGTCTATCGAGTATATAGATATTTTTTTATTTTTTTAATAATATTTTTTAAGAAACGATGATATATATTAACCAAAGGGAAGGAAGAAGATACTACCAAAGAGATTACAGAAGAACTGCCCTTCCAATCTGTCATAATCAAGACAAGGCTGTAACTACGAAAGAATTTGGTATGATTTGACATCACTAAGAAGCTATATGAACCACACTATCCCAACAAGAACAAAAAAAAGAAAAAAAAAAGGAAAAAAAAAAAAAAGAAAAACAAAGCAAACTTTTCTTTGGATGTTCCTTGGTTAATTTCTTTCCAATCGAAAAGCTTTCAGTTTCAGAGATCACTTAGGCCAAGACCGTAAAAAAAACCACTTCTTATTCAGGGTCATCGAGATCTTTACTGAAAAGAAAAGCTTTACTAAAAATGCCATAAGAGCGCTCTAACTTTGCAATTCCATAGAGGTTTTGCCTTGCCTTTAGGGTTCCAGCCTGATAAAGCTTTGACCAACCAATCCTCCACTCTCGAGGGTGGCAAAGGTCCAAGCCGAAGATTTTTAAAATGAAACGCCACCCTTTGTACACAAATGGAAAGTGAGGAGAGGTGGTCTAACAACTCCTCCTGATACAGACAACATACCTAGGGGGACAGGGATCATCTAGGGAACTTCCTTCGAATTTGGGCATGGGTATTCAAACTTCTATGGGCCAGAGACAGAAACATTTTGACCTTTTTAGGGTCTTTGAAGTTCCAAAATTAGATCCACCAAAGGAGCCTTCAAGCTACCAGGCTTTTGAGTTAACTTTAAAAAAGATAACTCAGTTGAGAACAAGCCTGAAATTTCCAGCGACCAAGTAACTGAATCCAGCCCATTATTCAAATGAATCGAATCAAGCTTCTGGAGGAGTGCTAACAAATTTCCAACCTCCCTGTGAAAAGCACCTTTTCTCATGCCCGAGTCTCAAGCTTGATGCCCCATATTTGAGCAATCTGCAATCTGCAATCTGCAATGCTCGATATTGAAATATATTAATTAGTTGTGTTGGTTGTAGAGAAACTTAGGCAAATATGTATCTTCACTTCTGAAGTGTTGTGTTGGGTTGTATAAGAGTTGTTATTTTAATTTGAAGCAAATGAAAAACCAAAAGGGTGCAAATAAGTTATCCCTAATAATCACTTTGAACATCCCTTCATCATGGGTTTAAAGATCGGCGATTCCTATCAATACTTGAAACCATAGTAGTTTACAACGTTGCTGGGGCACTCCCAGCTGTGATTTTCGATCAAATCCAATTCTTAACAATGTTGAATAAGAAACATTAAGTATTGAGTTATTCGAATCTCTCCCGAATACATATTATGCAAGGCTCATAATTTATTTTATTTTATTTTTATAAGAAGCAATAACTTCATTACCAAAATGGATGTACAAAAAGAGGGGAGGTGAGATATCTCCACCCCCCACAGGTTACAAAATGGCCTCCTGCTGGTGAATAATTTAGCTGTACTTGATTACAAAATAATTTAACAAGTTCCCGAAAGACCTTCTAGCTAGTTCTTGACCTTGGAAAACCCCTTTTGTTTTGTTTTGTTGTTTTTTTCAATTGTTTTTAACGAAACATTTACCACTTCATTCAAATGGAAGAAACAAAAAGTCCAGCGCACAAAGCGGTAAGGTGTCCCCTCCTAGAAAGAAAAATTCTACATAAGAATCTCCCAATCTAAGTTGATGAAGAAAGCGGAGTAATTACAAAAGAATGTGTTCGCTGCTCCAATTAGAAGCCTTGAACTGTACAAGATCACAATACAAAAGAATTGTACTTATCTGAAAGGACTCTTGCATTTCTCTCCTTCCATAACAACCATAAATAGCCTTCAAAACGTTGCTGCAAAGCACTTAAGCTTAGTTTTTTTAGCGCCATCCATTAAGAGATTCCACCATCCAAGCATCTATTTACTGAAGCTTACACCCATTCAAGCCAAACAAATGGCCAAAATAATCCGACCTGACACTAAAACTGCAATGAAGAAGGCTGTGATCAAGCATTTCCTCGTTCGTCTGGCATAACAAACACATATTTGGGGAGATAAATAAGTGAGGTTATCTCTTTGAACCTTATCACACATATTCACTTTTCCCACGTGTTAATCAAACCTTTGAACTCATATTTACACTGCTTTTTGCTACCGTTACCTTTGTTCCTCGTACATTCTTTTTATGAAATTGGTCTAATGTACAAATATAGCACCTCTACTGTCTTCCTTGAGATATGGAGGTTACACACTTTGCCTTCTGGTTGGTTTTCTATGCCCTCTATGAGATTCGCAGTTTCTTTCCCATTTTATCTTAGAGGAGTAGTCTCAACTCTTTACTGTTTACAGCCAGTGGGAGTGGCCAGACATGGTTTATTCCACAAATTCTCTTTAGGTGTCTTTTTCATTTCTTTCTTAGCTAAGCTTTCTTTTTATTTCTCTCTTAGCTGGTTGCTGTTTCGATTAAACGTTCAGCTGTGGTTTTTCTCAGTAAGGGCATTTTTCATCGAAAAATCAATGATATTAATATAACTTTTTAAATTTTTGGAGTATTATTGTAGCGAAACCCAAAGTTTTGAGGTATTTTCTATAATTCCTCTGTTATTTTCTACCTTTCTAACCTATACTCATATTCTTAAAATCTCTAATTCAAATGTGGTCTTAGTTCGTTCATATATCCTTCCTATACTTGTGAGTCACATGCTCACTAGCTTCAACCGTGGTTCGTCCTTGAACCACAATGTAGTAGGAGATGTTTGCTCTGATACCAACTGGAATGCCCCAAGCCTAGTATTCAAAATTCCGATCCTGTACCTGATAGCCTTGATATTCCCATGCTTCCCCTTGCCCTTGCCACATCACTTTACATGTCTCAAGGGGAACTTCCTCTATAGACCAACATTGGGACCTTTCAGGATGTTCGATTCTCACTTACATGCTTTCGTGTTGGGTGACCTCTTTAGAATTCTTATAAAGCATTTGAGTGATAATTTTGGTTCTATTTTCCTTTTAGCTTCTTGGAGTTAGTAATCACGGTCATTTTTAGCACTTTTTTTTAATAATATTTTATTTGATTTGAGTTCAACAATTGTGAATATGGGGATTGACCCAGTGGAACACCTTCTCTAAAGCCTTTGCTTGTAGGGAGATTTTTTTTCAGTGTTCTGTATATCTTTTGGTGATTAATGGAATGGTTTCTTATCATAAAAAACGGAAGAAAATGCATTTTTTCTGATCTCCATCTTTTCCTTCCCCCTTCCCCTATTTTCATATTGAAGTGAATGGATTAGTTTAGAAGTCAAGCGTAAAGAATTAAGTACAAATGGTCAGCTCATCGAGGTACGTTTTGTTTTCTTTTATAGAATCACAAGATACGAGGTTTGCTTGAGAAGTGCACCATAGATCATGAGTCAAGAATGGAAGCTTTGAATACTAAATTGCGTGAAAGAGCTATTGCTGATGCAAGATGGAGGCAGATTCAACAAGATCTGGATCAATCTGTAGGTGAAATCTGTAAAGATGATTCTAATGATGATTTGAGCAAATTTATTAAATTGAACATGGCCTTCGTTTTAATTTTTTTTCATTGTTGTCAGTCAGATGTTGATCATTCTTCTGTTAGGGTTGGCCATCTCCCTGTGGGTGTGGAACTCGTGGAAGTAAATAGTGAAGAAGTTGATGCTCTCAGAGGTAGATATATTCAGAGATTGACAGCTGTACTTATCCGTCACATACCAGTGTTTTGGAAAACTGCTCTTTCTGTTTTCAGTGGGAAATTTGCCAAGGTAATTTGAGATCAGTTAGTGATCTACTGCATGCTGTCTTGTATAAGTGGATCTGTTGTTTTTAAATTATTTCTCTATAGTGCTTGTGAGGATAAGATTAATTTTTTCTTAACTTTCATTATAGCCTTTATCTTGATGCTTGATTTTATAATTTCAGTCTTCTCAAGTTTCTACTGAATCAAGTACAAACACCTCGGCTAGCAAAAATGAGGACAAGGTTGGTGAAGGGAAGTACTTGAATCATTCTCTCGAGGAAGTTGCTGGGATGATACGCAATACACTGTCTGCATATGACGTAAAGGTGAGAATGCAATTGACAGTCATATGCTTATATCTTGGATAGTCACTGCAATAATGGTATTGGATTGGATGATTTCTTCTCCGAGTAGAATTTTAATGATGTGCTATAAATGTTTTTGTGATCATTCATAACTGTGATTTTGAAGGGTACTCTCCTCTCACCCGTGAGAGACTGCTCTTCATGATAGAGAATCTCCCAAAACATTTGAGAGGGGCTATCATCCATGTAGTTGGCTTTTGTTACTGGAAATTTTGTTACCGTTTATTTTTACATTACCTAGCAGGGAGATAATTTTTTATCTCAGCCATGGGAGGACAACTAAATATCTTTTTTGTATCTGCTTAATAAATCTTTATTATGCCCCCCTCTATACAGAAGTATATTCTCCCATGTGAGCTGGACTTAAAGAAATCCTCTTTGTTTTGGGTTACTCCCATATGAACTTAATCAGTCAGTGTTGCATAGTTCAATCTACATTTATTACATTTGGTTCCTCCATGCAGTACGCTTAGCTTAGTAAATTTATGCAAAATGCTTAACTTGTCAGGTTAACAGCACCTTTCGTGATCTTGAAGAATCAAATATTCTTCAACCGTATATGAGTGATGCCATAAATGAAATATCTAGCACATGTCAAACTTTCGAAGCGAAGGAATCAGCTCCTACAAGTGCTGGTATCTACACATCATTTATGTCTAATTTTTTCTACCCGCTCCAATCATTCACATTTTTTTGCTTTCTGTGAACACAGTGATTGCACTGCGAACACTTCAATCAGAGGTGACAAAGATTTATATTTTAAGGCTTTGTGCCTGGATGCGAGGCTCCATCGTAAATATTTCGAAAGATGAAACATGGGTCCCTGTGTCAATTATTGAGAGGAATAAATCTCCATACACAATCTCTTTCTTGCCTCTAGCATTTCGATCTATCATGTCTTCTGCAATGGATCAAATAAATTTGTAAGCCTCCAAAGCTTTCTGTTATAAAACTTTTCTGTATTTTTTGTTTCTTATAACACAAAGAAGAGAAAATGAATAAAGCAGAGGTCTTGTCACAGAAGTTCATGCTATTGTGCTCTTGGACAGCAGTTTTATACCGAAGAGAAAATACATTAATGCATTGGAATGCCATACAAAATTACTTAATGCCTTGAAATGTCATAAAAAATTACTTCGGGCATGTGATAGTGAGATGCTGGTATCTTGGGCTTCATATACATCTAAAATATTAGGAATTTACTAACTGCATTGCTTTGATGCGCTTGTGTGTTTAATGTTTGTGGCTACCGTGCATAAATGTTGATGTCAAGTAGTCATGACGAGAATAAAATTTTAGAGAAATATAGAAGGGAAGATATGAGATGCCACCGACATTTGATGAAATTAATTATGCTGGTATTCATCCTGGAATTTATCTCTTGGTCCTGATGGCTTTACTATAGCTTTCTTTCAAAACTGTTGGTATAGTATCAAGGAGGATTTGTGGAAGGATTTTTTTTGCAAATTCTTGATCGAAGAATTATTGATAATAGAATGAATGGGACTTATGTATTCCTCATGCCTAAGAAGGATAAGGCGACTAAGGTGAGAGACTGTAGACCCTATTATCCTTGCAACAAGCATGTACAAGATTATTGCAAAAATACTAGTGGGAAGACTGAAGCGATTCCCTCCTAATACTATTTAAATGCTATTTCTGACAGTCAAGGAGTCTTTATAGCAGGAGAGAAAATTTTGGACCAAGTGCTTATAGCTAATGAAGCTTAGAAATCGATTTGAGAAAGCCTATGACTGTGGATTGGGTCTTTTTTTAACAGATTTTTGGGTACAAAGGTTTTGGGGTCAAATGGAGAGGTTGGATGAAGAATCGAATTAGTTATATGAATTTTTTCGTTCTTGTCAATGGGAATTGTATTAGGCCTTAAAGGGGGGGTTAGCATTTATCCCATATTTTCCATCTTTTGTTTGCTGACAACATTTGTTATTTTTATTTATTTATTTTTATTTATTTATTTATATTTTTTATATTTTTTTTGTTTGGGCGAGGAGGATTATTTTGTCAATCTAAGTAGGGTTTTTTCCTTCCTTGAGGCATTCTCTGACTTGAAGACAAATAGGGGGAAGAGTTTAATTGTAGGTTGGGTGTGAAGTTAGTCAGCTCGCCATTGCTAGCTTGGGCCCCCTTTGGGTGGGAACCAAAGAAGTTCGCCGTTTTGGAATTTTGTCTTGGAAAAGTTTTAGGAAGGGCTGACTTCTTCAAAAATGGTCTATTTTTCCAAAATAGGGAGACTCGCTCTTATTCAGGTAGTTCTAACAAGGATTCCTTGCTATTTCTTGTCCTCATTTAGCTTCCTGAATTCATTCTGCAAGGGTCTTGAGAGATTGATGAGAATTGTTTTGTGGGAAGTGATGTAGGAGGGTG
Organism: Cucurbita pepo subsp. pepo; assembly: GCF_002806865.2. Classification (NCBI taxonomy): domain Eukaryota; kingdom Viridiplantae; phylum Streptophyta; class Magnoliopsida; order Cucurbitales; family Cucurbitaceae; genus Cucurbita; species Cucurbita pepo. The sequence goes on from NC_036643.1 coordinate 6,163,843, forward strand.
GTGGTTTGCATTTAGTTAAGTAGGGGGTGGTTCTTAAGCCTGNTTTTTTTTTTTTTTTTTTTTTTTTTTTTTTTTTTTTTTTTTTGATAAGAGATAATTTCATTGATGATTGAAATTTACAAAAGGGATGTAATATCCATGGTGTTTACAAAAGACCTTCCCAATTTGCAATGAGGGAGGTATAACTATAGGAGGTAAAAATATTAGATAGTTTCCACCGAAATGTAGCTTGGTAAGCAACATTGTCGAAAAGTTTTGTACAAGTCTGTATCTTTTCTGCGAATATTCTCTGATTTTTTTCTTTCCCAAATTCTAAAAGAAAGCCATGATGAGGTTTTTTCATAGTAGGTCTTTTTCATTCTTGAAAGGGTGGTACGTTAAGGCCATGTTCAATAGATTCTTTTACCTCCCTAGGAAATGTGAGATGCCATCCAAATATATTGAGAACCATTGTCTAGAAATTAAGTAGCTTTGTGATTCGCTTTCTTTCTTGCCTAATGGACACCAATTTGAAGAAAGAGTGATACAAGACATTCTTTTGCTAATGGCTTTATGCGCTATTTCCCAAAGGAAGAACTTTACCTTTTTAGGATGATGTCCTTTCCATACCGTCTTTGCTAGCATGTGATTTATTGCTTCATTTTTTCCCATGTTTATCATTAAGGAAATGAGGCTCTCTTGGCCAATGGTTATGGCATTCCTTCTTGAAGATTGATGTGCTGTAGTTTAGAGTGATAGCGAGTAGGTGTTGCCCCACCCTTTTGAGTGGTCTTTGAGTGGGGTGTTGAGGAGCCTCTGTAAATTCCTTTGCAGAGCTATTTCTATGGGTCTTCTTTTTTTTTTTTTTTCAATTTTTTAATTGTTATGACTTACTTATTCCTTGGGCTCCACTTTCTTTCAGATTAGAAGTTGCATCTTATGGCTTCTGTGTGGTGTTCTCCAAACTAGTCTTCTTCAATTTCTTTGGGCTTTCATTGCCCTTTGTTAGATAGAGAGGCAGTTGAGGTGAGAGATCTCCTTTTTATGCTTTGAGACCACCTTATTGTTCTAGGGAGAAAGGATGTTAGGGTGTGGTTCCCCTGATCTTGATAGGGAGATTTCTTGTCATTCCTTTTTAACCTTTTATCCTCTCCCCTTGCTCAATTGGCTGCTCTTGAGACTTTAGTCTTCTCCTCTTTATAGAAGATAAAAGTTACGAAAAAAAGGTCGAGGTTTTTGCTTTTACTAAGGAGAGTCAATGCCTTGAATCATGCCCAATGGCATTCTTCCGTCATCTTGCTTCTGCTATGGTGCATTATGGGCAAAATGCATTTGGAGGATTTAAGTCGTTTGCTATGGGAGTACCGGTTTGAATTTCCTTTGGGATCAGAGGTCGAATTCTTTTGGGGTTAGTGGGGCTTGGAATAGGGACGTGTTATTTGATGGAGGAGGTGACTTTGCATCCCGCTTTTAGGGAGAATGGTAAAATATTGTGGCAACGAGCTTCTTTGCTATTTTGTAAGCATTTGGTTGGAGTGTAATAGTAGAAGTTTGAGGGATGTGGAGAAATCTAGGGAGGAGGTTTAGGAGTTGGTGAGATTTAATAGTTCCGTTTGGGCGTTGGTCATAAGATTGTTTTGTAATTATGATATTGGTCCTTTCTTTTGGATTGGAGTCCTTTCTGTAGTTAGTGTTGGACTCCGCCTTTATGGAGATTTGTTTTTTGTTTGCTTTGGTGTTGTTTCATTTTCTCAATGCATTTGATACATTCAGATATGTGGTTCCATATTCTTTTTTTTTTCCCCAAATAATTGGAATTCTCTAACTGCATTGCTTTGATGTTCTTTTTATATATGTGCCTCTCGTGCATTATGAAACACACAGAAGTTATGTAATCATTGCGAGATAGAATTAATGAGAACTGAGAACGGAATATAATATCCTGGTTCAGAACTAATATATTGGCATTTGGACATAAGTGCCATGTTTACGCATACTCTCGAATAGGATGAAGTTTCAGTTATTCGTTTTGCATGAGAAATGTATACATGAACAGCTTTTTAACGAAATGTCACTGCAAGAACTACTGTTCTCTGGAGATGCAAACAAAAACTTTCTTTAAAGAGAATATTACTTATTTATTTTTAACTGATTCTCAGTTGCATTAATTTTCAGTATGGTTCAGTCTTTAACAAGCGAGGCTTCGAAGTCGGAGGATATATTTTTGCAACTTCAAGAAATTGAGGAATCTGTTAGACTTGCATTTTTGAACTGTTTCCTTGATTTTGCAGGTATTATATACTTCCAATTGTTTTTGTTATCCTTGCATGGAAATACTTCTTAATTATATCTAGTGATATACATCATTTAATACATACCTTATCTAGGTCATCTGGAGAATATTGGAAATGGGCTTATCCAGACCAAACAAAACAAAGACAATCCACACTTGCAGAATGGATTTTCTCATGAATTTCAGGACAAACTACTTTCAGATGTGCATGGGAATTTTGTGAATCCACATCAACAATTATTAGTAGTCTTGAGTAATATTGGTTTTTGTAAAGAGGACCTTTCGTGTGAATTATACAGCAAGTACAAGCATATTTGGTCACATTATAGGTGAGTGATTAAGGCTCATTTTTACCTAGCAGATAACTACTTTGTCCTTCAAGATTCTAATAATACTTTTCCTAGATGTAGTTTAAAATCTCTTGGTTGACGTGATGTATAATATTTAAGTGCAATGCTTTACATTTTTCTAATTTTGAAGTACTTTAAACTCCTTGTGATTGAGATTATGGATGCTGAAAAAATTATATATATTTGCGAGGTTTCCACTAACGCCTTCCCTTCATTCTAGGGTAAAAACTGAAGAGGATAGCAGTGACCTTCAAGATCTTGTTATGTCCTTTACTGCAATTGAAGAAAAGGTCCTTGAACAGTATACCTATGCAAAGGTATTGCCAAAATGCATTCTAAATTTATATGGAATTTATTTCTTTAAAGCAACAACAACAACTCTCTTGATTGATTCCTGCCTTTTCGTTAGAAGTATATTCTTACCATCCGTGAGTCCTTCCTTTCTTGTAAATATTTTGAAAAGAGGAGCGAGTCTTTGTGAACTGCTTGTTATTGACAAATCTGATGTTTCCTTCCACATTCAATGCAAATCATGCATTGAATCTGATTTTTTTTATTTTTTTTATTTTTTTTATTTTTACATTTAAATTGTAATTTATTAATGTTGTGTGTGCCTAGTAATCTTATGTTCTGCAGTACTTTTTTTTTTTCCCATCATGAAGTCTTGTACATATAGATATATTTATGTTTCCTATCCCAAAAAAATGAAGAAAAACAAAAAGAAAAGTAAATGAGATATACGTACGTACTTGGGAAGCTTTGGGTTCAGAAGAATGACTTCCGAATATCAATGTGATATCTAGTATTCGAACTGTATTTCTTAAAAATTAAAATGAACCGATGCAATGAAATAGGTCTCCTTTGCAATGGTTTTTTCTTCTAAAAGAAGTTTCCTAGAGAGGGAGGAAACTTTTATGGCAAGCTGGCCTTGTTATTTCCCATTGGAGTTTAGGGCTTGAGAGGATAGGATGTTTTAAGGGTATGCAGACTCTTGGAAGTGGGAGGTTAGGATTACTGTGCATTTCAGTACTCCCCCTTGAGTTTCTACTTCAGAATTTTTGTGATTATTTCTCATTCTTAGTTGCTCAATCGGGGAGATTTTCTTGTAATTGTTTTTTTCCAGTTCGTCTATGTTAATAATAATTGTTTTCTTACCAAGAAAACAAAGTTACAAATTTGTTGTTATAGTTTACCACGAAATTGTATAATATCCTTTTGTTTCTTTTATTTCATTTCAATATGAGCTCAATTTTCCATAAGCCAAATAAGATTGATTTCGATTTGATATGTTGATGAATTCTTTCTTCTAGCATAATCAGCTGTATTGTTGGAGCTTAAAGATAATTTGAGACTCATTACACATGAATAATGTTTATGCTCATAAACAGTCGAATTAGTTCATCCAATCGAGTATTGAATTTTATTTTAAATTTCAATATTCAATAGAATTTCCTCCACTTTTTTCTTTTAGTATAAAGCTATCACGTTGTTGTTTTTTCTTCTATGAAAAACTGTACTCTTGTAGAGCAAATGGTAAACTACACAACCAGGCAATAAAGGAAAAAAAAAAAAAAAAAAAAAAAACTAGACCAAAAGGAGCCAAAACAAAAGTGAAAACTAAAGGCAAACAAAACGAAATCTTTCCTTATATCATCTCATAATTACAAAGTTTTATTTTTCCAAGGTTCTAATTAGATGGTTTAGAATTCTTCAACGTTTTCTTTTTCATGGCCATGAACATCAGCTGATAGTATCATGATTTTATCCATATTTTCTAGGTTTACACCAAGCTTTCATGAACTAATGGTTGATTGTCTTCACATCAGGCAAACTTGATGAGAACAGCTGCTACTAACTATTTACTGGATTCCGGAGTCCGCTGGGGAGCTGCTCCTGCAGTTAAAGTATGCTCCACTGGAGACTGTTCCCATGAGTGCTCCTATTGATAGCACTGCCTTTTACATTATTTATTTATTCTTTCAATATTTAGCACCTAAAACTAGTTCTCTTTGCTATTTTGTTATGTTTTCCTTTTCTTTATCTTTTTTCTTTTTGCAGGGTGTGCGTGATGCAGCTGTAGAGCTTCTCCACACTCTTGTGTCTGTCCATGCTGAGGTGATCTTACCATCAGTTTAGGATAATGCCAACCGTGTGCTAGAAGCGAATTATGCAGTTTCATTGTTCTGATTTTCGTTCTGGATGTTAAAACTTTTTTAATTAAACTTTCTGATTCTTTAATGCTAGCTTGATGGTGCTATGTCCTTTGTGAAAAGGCTTCTACACTTTTTTTGTTCTCATTTTATTTGCCGCTTTCCTTCCTTCTAATTACGAGTTTTGGCTAGCTGACTCTTATTTTAATACATCGTTTCAGGTTTTTGCTGGTGCTAAGCCCCTTTTGGACAAGACACTAGGCATTCTTGTTGAAGGTTTAATTGATACTTTCCTCAGCATTTTTGATGAAAATGCAACGACAGAGCTACAGTCACTTGATACAAATGGTTTCTGTCAACTCATGCTTGAGGTAAAATTAATGTTAAACTAGGGAAGGGAAATCAACGTTAGCTGTGTAATCTGATACTGATCGAACATAGGATGTTTTTCATGCATTTAGATTTCAACGGAGGAAACAAACTAGAAACATGAACCGCTGATCTGTAACCGCAATCAAACAAATAAATTGCCCATGCACCAATTCCAACAGAAAAAAATGGTAAAATAATAACGAGCTGAAGAAAAAAAGCCATGCATCTCATGTCTCTTTTTTGTTGCATTAGGGGATGTATCATAATTATGTATTGTGCACTGGAGCAGCTTCATTTAGATGGTTAACCTATAATGGTAGTAGCTGACTTGTGCTCCTTTTGCAGCTCGAGTACTTTGAGACCATATTAAATCCTTATTTCACACCCGACGCAAGGGAGTCTTTGGGGTCTTTGCAAGGAGTTCTTTTGGAGAAAGCTACTGAAAGTGTGACAGAGGCAGCTGATAATCCAGGCCATAATCGTCGGTCAACTCGTGGGAGCGAGGAAGCTCTAGATGAACGACAGCAAGGAGCAACTGCCCCAGATGAACTTATTGTGAGAAGCATCTCCTTGCACTACATTCTCTTGTACATGTTAAAGTTCAAAATAATGCCTCGACTTCCTCTTTATCATTTTAGACTTGGCATATGCATTTTAGTCCCTCAAGTTTAGGTGTTTTCCCAATTTAGTCTCTTCATGTTATAACATGTTTCGAGTGTAATCTTTCCATTGGAGCATGTTGCAATTGGCATTAACCACCCAAGAGAGAGAATTTGTAGTTTTATATTTTACAAATTTAGAGGAATTAATTAGCTTATCATTTGCAAACTTTAAAATTTACAGATGGAAAAGATATAAACTTAAAATTTGTTAAGATGTAAGGGACTAGAATTATACTTTGCAAACAATAGGGACTAGATACAAACATTAAGGACTAAAACATATATCTGATTTATATTGAGCCAAAAGGTAGAACATCTACATCAATGTCTAGAGTTCTTTAAGTTTACCAATTGCTACATGATAACTGATTCATATGTATCAACCATACCTTTTCTTTTACTACAGTTGTTGTGTGCGTTGGGCTATAGTCAATTATCTTTCTATGATACAGGCACTGGCACAGCAGTACAGCACAGAGTTGCTTCAACAAGAGCTCGAGAGAACACGAATAAACACCGCTTGCTTTGCAGAGTCGATTCCATTAGATTCTGTCCCTGAACCAGTCAAGGCAGCATACACTTCATTTAATGCCACTTATAGAGGAGGCATAACTCCCACGGGGTCTCCTAGTTTCTCGTCCCGGAGCAGGCGTCGTTTATAACCTTAGATTCTTGTTTGCTTGATGGATTTTCCCATGTCAGTGCAGAACTACTTTGCGGTTTTGTTCATTCTTGTAAGTAAATCTTCATTGGTCATCCTAGTTTTATTTTTCCCCATGGTCAGTTTTTGCTGTATAATTGATGTCTATTATTTACTTTCAGGGATGTGGAACTGTTTATATTGTCCCAAGTTTACTTTACAAATATTAGTGTCGACAATATGTTCGGTTTCTTGGTCTATACATTTGTGAATGTCTGCTTATATCTTAGAAATTTCAAGTCTTAATTGTTGTGCTCTGGCTGTGTAAACTTTATAATTTGCTTCATTGTCATTAGCAAATTCTCCTAAAAGATTTTGAGTCCAGTTTTCATTTTTGTTTATTTATATTTCTTTAGATCAAGAAGCAATCAAAAGCTCGATATAAATTTGGCGATTTAGATTTTGCAACACTGAAACGAAAAGCATTGTTTTATAGTATCCTGAAACCGTTGATCGTTGCAGGTTCGAATGCTCGAATGCGACAGCATCGAAGTTTGGTGATCATAGATCTTTCTTGGTTTACTGCAGGAAATAGTGTACAGTATGCTTTATATTTACTTGATCTTATGTTCAAGGTTTCCTCGAGACTACCTGTTGAACAGCTAAAAGTTCTATTTTTTTTTTTTTTTCAAATTACTACAGATTTGAACTTTTGATCTCGAGCGGGTCTAATAATTTTAAAATACTTGATGTCCCACAAGAACTAAGTTCTTGTAAAAAAAATATTCAACAAGTTCTAATTAGTAAATACAAGCAAATTATAAGCTAGAAATATAACATAAATTAGCAAGAATTAGTTGATAACTCACATTTACTATTTAGATTTGAAACTAAGATTGTGGAGAAATTATGATGTTAAGTAATATCATATAGAGAAAATCGAAGTAAAAATAATTGAAGTTTGGAAGGATCTGATGTGTTTCCATGCTTTTGTGCTACCTAGTTGCCTAGCTACGCTCATTACGGTCCGGGTTGAGGGATTTTTTTTTGACCCAATTCGAGTTTGGATTGGTTAGATTGGTAATCCAACTCAACCCGACTTGCATGTAGAAACTTATTGTAAGGTACTCCTCTTCCCTTCAACCCTTCTTTTCAGTAATGTAAGTTGTTTAGAATTTTTTGGGATATTATTAATATCAGGTAAGTTGGATACGTATCCAATTAGGTATTGAATGGAGCAGGCTTGAGCAAGTTGGTAATTGTTACCCAGGTTATAATTGAATTTTTGTTTCTTTTTAAGCCTGCCCTTAGGCCTCTTAGTTCGATGTCCCATTTTTCTTATGCTCTGGTGGCCTTCCTCTAGTCTCTTTGGTCGAGGTGATAAGTCTGATGAACTACACCGACTTGTATGTTGCTCTTTACTGGCTGAAGTAGCCTCCAATTTGTTCATAGTTGTGTTCTTCGGTTTCTTCTTCTCATGATCTACTGGTTTCTTCTTCTCTTGATCTACTGGTTTCTTCTTCTCTTGATCTACTGGTTTCTTCTTCCCTTTCTTGCCGCGAATGCCAATGGAGGCTTCTAGAAGATGTTGATAGTCTTCATTAGTATCTTATGTAGGCAATTTTGTAACCGTTTTACCTTCATCAACAAGGCTTCGTTTCTATCGAACATTTTAAGAAACGGTCTAATCAACTCCACTCTACTACATTTTTCTGTCATTTGACCATGAATGATAATATTACTCATCAAACTAGATACAATATATACCTTGGTCAGCAGAAGTTGATCGCTATTCTTGCACTTGAATAAGACGGATACCCTGCCTTGGATAAGTATAATTGACCTGTCGCCAAAATTTACATTTCCAATGAGCTTCTCATCAAACTCTTTGAACTTCGCTTGATCTCCGGTCATGTGGTTGTTCGCCTCGTTGTCTAGATACCACATGTTGGTTTCCCTCGATCTTCTCTGTCTGTGAGGAGGTTTGCTATAACCTTCTCTTCCTTGAACATAAATAGGTTGGACATCTTCTCGGCTAACACTAGTATGGGCTCTTCATCATGTTTGAATGTGAGGTTTGTCTCCTCATCTTGTTGCGGCACTCCACTATATAATGCCTGTACTTTCCAAACAAGTAACACTTAATCATGCTCTTGTCCTTCCAGGGGTTGACATCGTCATGAGTTTGTGAGATATTTTTACGACCTCCACTGTTATCATGGCCACAACCACGAACTTTGCTTTTCTAATTGTAGCCATCGCGTCCCTTCGAAGCTAAAAAAGAAGAATCAATCGCATCTTTCTTTTCGTCCGTGCGAACCACTCCTCATATGTGAGCAAGTTTGGTATCGACTCCCACTCGGGTTACACTGTTTGGTATCGTTTCCTACAGTTTTACCCTTTCGAAGCTGTTTTTGACCTCGTGGAAAGCATTTAAGGTTAGTTTAACCCCAAATGGCTCAAATTAAGTTATTTTGAGCTATAAAGTTGAATTAAGGGTTGCTTTTAACTATGTCCATGTCATGTATTGATATAATCGCGTGGCAAAATATAGGTTAGAGTGTAGGACAAGGGGCACCTCAAGTCAACTTTAGAATTATCGAGTAAGTTCAGCTCATGCTAATCAAGTAAGTGGTGCCACTATCGGTTTGGTTGGAAGAATTGTCTTACGTATGATGAACGTGCTTCGTGGATCCTACATGTGTCATATGCTTAAATGTTATATTATGTTATGCTATGTGATGTTATGTTATGATATGATACGTTATACTATCATAAGTCATGCTATGCTATGCTATGTTATACTAGGCTACGATAAGCTATGATGGGTGATGATGTGAACATCTATCTGGTGCTCTAATAGTTCTGGATAATCTCCTCAGTACATGCTCAAATATCACTTGCTCCAAGTATGGTTCTTCAACAACCGTCTCAACCGTCTCCAAGTACATGCTCAAATATTACTTGCTATAATATCACTCAAGCTCAACATGATCGTAGACTTNGTCATTCTCATTTTTTTTTTTACTCAAGCAAATCTGACCATTATTGTTTTTCTTCTTTCTTTCTTTCTTTGTCTTTGTGCAAGACATTTTAATCAAAGATCACGTTACAATGTTTTTCTATTCTTGTCATTCCAAAATATGTACCCGAACATGTCAACACCATAGCCTATAAAACAACAATTCATAACCTTAGCATCAAGCTTGTCTTTTTTCTCTAGATCATCGTGAACATACGCAATGCAACCAAAACCTCTCAAGTGAGAATAATTGACTTCTTTTCCTCTTCTAGCAATTTAAACTCCAAGGGCACAGACAGTTCTTTGTTGATCAAATAGGCGGGTGTATTCACAGCATCTGCCCATAATGTTTTTGGTAATCCATAATGAATCATCATGCTCCTTGTCTGCTCATTCAATGTTCTGTTCATCTTTTTTGTAATATCATTTTGTCTTTGCCCTACCGAGAACTGTTCTCATTAATCTAATTCACTCGGTCGCACAAAATGTTTTAAGTTTTGACTTGTTGTACTCTCATCCATTGTTCGACCCCAGACATTTGATTTCAAGTCGGTCTTATTTTCAACTTCAATTTTCCACTTTTTTGAAGGTAGCAAACACATCTAACTTATGTTTCAAAAAATAAATCCGTATCTTCTTGCTGAAATCATCAATGAAGGTAACGTAAAACTTTGATCCACCAAGTGATAAAACTAGAGAAGGTCCCCAAACATCATTTCCAACCACGCTTTCTTCGGTTCTCTAGCAGCCTTTATGAAATTAACTCGTATATGTTTGCCCATATCGCATCTCTCACAAAGACTCATATCAACAGACTTCATGTTTTCTAAAACTTCTTTCGCAACCAACATCTTCATTCATTTGACACTCATATGTCCAAGTCTATTATGCCATAAACTTGAATTGGAAGCACTCTTAGCAACAACAACCATGTTTATACATCCTACAGTGATGTATAAGGTTCCAGATTTTGTGTCACGTGCTACCACCATGTCACCCTTCACAATCTTCCACAAACTCTTCCCAAACTCTACTGCATAACTTGTGTTATCCAACTAACCAATAGAGATCAGGGTTTTTTTGAGACTAAGAATATATCTAACATCCTCTAATGTTCACTGATTTCCTTCTAGAGTATGTATGTAGACATCTTCATTCCCTTCAATCTCCAAGGTTGTTGGCAAGATACACCTTCCCAAAATTTTATGATTTGAAATTTCGAAACAATTTCTTACGTGGAGAAGAATGAAACGATGCACTTGAATACAAAATTTAGGATTTAGTCGGACGGTTCATACTAAGAATGAGAGCATCCTTAATGTCTTATGTTGAATTTACAAAACCATCATCATCTTCAGATTTGTGATTCTGCTTCCTCTCTTGTTTTTCGTACATATTCGACAATGCCTTGAACAAATCCAACGTTATCTTCTCCTTGACAATATTGAATGTCATGTTTTTGGACAACACCAATAATATCAGCCCTAGGCCTTTCGATCTTTGAAATTCCACTACTCTATGGTTATGGTATCCAGTTTTACCCCAAATAGGAGTTCGAGAAGATTTTTTTTATACAAGTAATCTTCAATCTGCATCTTCCAAAAACTAAAATTAGATCCATTGAACTTCTCAATTCCAATCTTTGAGCTTTTCTTTTTCACAGATCGTGGTGAATTTCACTTAGCTCTGATACCTGTTGTTAAGATCACACAACAACACACACTCGATCTACATGAACACAAAAAATAGGAGATAGAAAATACAATGAGGAATATTGGTTAGAAATTTATATTCATGACTTCAAGTATGTACAATAATAGAAATTACAAAGAATACACCAAGTTTATTTTCAAACCACACAATCTAATGGGTATATATATGGTTTAATTTAGTATATAGAGTTTTACCAACTATAGTCATCTACGACGTATAATTATCTATCATCTATAACTTTACCGGATATAATCTTTTACTATACAGAGTTGTTTACTATATAGGACCATTTACTTCATATATCATATATAACTCTGCTATATATAAGCATTGATTAAGCTACAAATAAGTAGCAGACTCAGCCTAACACAACCACACCGAGCACTCCCATAATTTTTCACACATAATTCTAACATTCGTTACAAATTTCAACCTTAATGCTTTAAATCAAATTACAAAGGGGAAGAGAAAAATCATGGAAAACATAGAAATTTCAAAGAAATCATTTACTCGGATGTAATAAAAGAGAGAAGTGGCTTCTCATATTGCATATATTCCTAGTAATATTACAACAAAAAACATTCATAAACTTCTTCATGGCTATTTACATTTGCCCAAATCATCTTTGGAGAACCAAATGGTTAGTGGAAATCCATTCGAAGTGTGTCAAACATGCATGCAATGCAAGCTTCTCCTTCATTTAGGCTATCTATTTGATGCGTCTCAAAGCCAAATATGCCAATAACCTATACCCCACAAACATAAATAACAAAGCTCCAACGCTCAATGCAGGGCTTATTTGCCCTACCACATCTTCTTCCACAAAGTTACACCTTGCTTTGTCGGTTCCATGTCGTGAGCAACCGAGCAACGACCATATCTTGTCTCCGGTGCCATATTGCACGTTGATGAAGAGCCTATAACTGTAATATGTCGCTGAAATGTATTTGATCCAAGCCATGCACGTTGGTACTTTGTGTACATAAAAACCTCCCGTCAAGACAAATGCCAACATCGTCACGGTTACTACGGTGGAAGCTTGTTTAGCATCCATGATCGTTGCACCTAACGTAAGGCCAAGCCCTTGCGATACGAGAACATAGCCAAGGAGGACTGACAACGTCAAGAGAAAGGCACCAAGCTCTGGTTTTAGCTCGGTCATCCAATATGCAATCGTGAGGAAAATTGTTGGAAGGATGAGCTCCATAGGAAGGTCTCCAATGACTCTAGCCATGAAATATGACGATAGCGTGTACAAACCCGAAGCTCGTTCCTTAAGGAAGATTGCTCGCTCTTGAGGGAATGCAAAAACTGCGTTAAAGGAAGGGAAAACTCCCCAGAAAATTGAAATGAAGAAAAGAAGGCCGAGACGATCTTGAATATCTCGAAAATCCGAGTGCCACCACATCAATCCCGCGAGCATCGCCGCAGTGATAACTTGAAAAACTCTCAAGCCATTGAAGGTCTCATGTTTTCGTTCTTTGAGATTTCTCTGAAGTAAGATACTCAATTGGTTGCACCACATGAGGAGACTAGTTTTGCAAGTCAATCGTTCACGAGTTTTCGTTTCGAGCAACGTTGATGTCTCCATGCAAGCTGCCTTTACTCTTGGAGCCAAAAGAGTGTTGTAAGAAGTAATTAGGGTTTGCTTCATGTTGGGTTTCTCTCCTTCACTTGTATTTTCAACTTGGTATACACCTACATGCATGAAAATAACACAAAATCAACTTCTAAATTCACATACCACACCAAAACTACAACTTTATTTTCACTATTCAAAAGTACTAATCTGGTAAAGGATCTAGTAGGAATGTTTGAATTGGTGGTTGACATAATTCAAAATAAAAATAAGAGCTTTAAAAAAATTCAATGACCCAAAAAATTGATCAACTCAATCTAATAGGTACGGTTTGGATTGGACTATGAAATGATATTATATTGTCTACTTTTAGCATAAGCTCTCGTGGCTTTGTTTTGGGCTTCCCCAAAAGGCCTCACATCAATAGACATGTATTTCTTACTTATAAACCCGTGATTATTTTCCTAAATTAGCCAATGTGAGACTCCCTCCCAACAATCCTCCCTCGAACAAAGTACACTATAGCTTCTCCTGAGGCCTATGGAGCCCTCGAACAGCCTCCCCTTAATCGAGGCTCGACTCCTTTGGAGTTCTCGAACAAAGTACACTCTTTGTTCGACACTTGAGTCACTTTTGACTACACTTTCGAGGTTCACAACTTCTTTATTTGACATTTGAGAATTAGCCAATGTGGTACTCCCTCCCAACAATCCTCCCCTAAAACAAAGTGTAGTGTACCCTTAGCTTCCCGAACCAACCTATGAACACTCCTATTTAAAGGACTAAAGAAAGACCCTTAAAATGCATGCACGTGTAGATTCTAAAACGGGATGTTTCCCATTATATAACTATCTTAATAATTTATTTCCCATGAACAACACAAAAGCATTAAATATTAAACATACCAAAAAAGAAAGGAAAAAAAAACATTTAAAATAAGGAACAGCCATAACTCTTTTGAAAAAAACATTGACCATTGTTGGTGGTAAAGGCAAGAGTTCCACTAATGGTTGGTGCCTTCCACCAAGCACTTTGGGCGCCCATCATGCCCATTCCAAAATGCTATCATTATATCCCAATGGGACTGCAAAATCTCAGCCCTACACATGTCGCCCTACTCGACACGTGTCTACCCTAATCTACTTCTTCCAATATTAAAAAAATCGACGTAAACCTAAACCCTAAACCCTAAACGATATCAAATATGAGAGATGTAAATTTGAATCTGACGTCACCCATAATTATATTATATTTTAAAAAATAATTAAGAACGGGATCCATTATGCACTAAAAATTACCAAATCGAAACCTTCCCGCACTTTATAATCATTTATATATGTATGTCTCCAACACATTAATGTTTTACCCTAAAGTTTTTATGTATCCTCTCTCACATATGATTCCTAACCACATTAAGAAAGGGGGGAAATCTCTCTTAGGCTTTATTCTTCACAAAGGGGTTTGAGATATTTATCTCTATATAGACCTTTTAAAAGGCAAAAACAAAAGGAAAAACAACCCTTTAAGGATTAAAAGTTGTGTAGCTTTGTTTTCAAAAGTTGTGGTTTTTGTTCAAGGGATGAAAGTGATTTGATAAATTTAAGGTAAATGTAAGTACGTGTATTTAGAGACGTTCAAGGGATGGGGACAAGAACAAGCCTTTCCTTGTTCCTGTTCTCGTCTCCTATTTCAACTTCTATCACTACAAAATTTTTTATTTATTTTTATGAGTATCGAAATGGAGATTTTCCACCAGTACCGTCTCCATCCTTGTTTACCTAACAGTTAGAAATCTCTCCCCACTCTCTCTTCCATTCTCAACTTAATCCTAGATTTCCCACACTATTCTAAGTGGGTTCCCACTCTGGGATGAGAGTACACGTAGCTAATTTGGAGACGATCATGAGTTTATAATCAAGTAATACTATCCATTGGTATGAGGCCTTTTTGGGAGCACAAAGCAAAGCCACGAGAGCTTACGCTCAAAGTGGACAATATCATGCCATTGTAGAGAGTCGGTTCATCTAACACCCACAACACGGGCTCCACAGGTTAATGAACATCTCTAATTGTATATACCTCGTAATTAAGGTATTGAATTTGAGACCCATTTAAAACAAACACACGAATCATTAATCTATTCGAAGTCTTTATTAATATTTTTCCAACTCATTTGCCATCCTTATTTAATATATATATATATATATATATATATATATAGATAATTGAGGACTCTTTTTTGACAGCTTGCATTTTAATGAGGAGGTCGGTCCCCTATTTTATGGTCATTTCAGGCTTCTGATATTTTATGAGATGAGAATTTAATTTTCTGTCTCCTTTTTTTTATTATTTTATTTTTTTATTTCTAATATATATATATATATATTATTAAACACATTTTTAATATCAATTTAAGCATAGCTCAATTAGTTTAGATATATTTTACTGATTATAGTGTCAGAAATATTCTAAAACTCCCGACACTTACTTATTTACCATAATACTCTCGACCCACTTTCATTTTCACAATTAAAAAAAGATTATTAATATTTTCTTTTTTCTTTTTTTAAAGGTGGTTGTGAAAGAAACCCTAAAAAGTTCCTCATGGATAATGAACACAATATCCACTAATTTATTAAAAAAAAAAAAAGTTAAATTAATAATTTTAGACCCAAGAATTAATTAGTAAAAAAAAAATGAAAATTTTAAAATCAACCTAAAAGCTTAATGTGATTTCCATGGTTAATTAGCTCCTTAATCAAAGTTAAATTATTGATAAATAAAAAATTAATGAAGATTTAAATACGATATGGAGAAAATAAATTAAAAAATACGTACCATTGGCGAGATCGAGGAGAAAATCAGCTGGGTTCATGGGAAAAGAAGGTGTGAACCCAATAGACTCAAAATAGCTCATTGCTTCACTTCCTTTCCCATAGTACAAGCATCGTCCTTCCGACAGGACCAGCACCTTGTCAAAGGTTTGGTACACCCGGCTCGATGGTTGGTGAATTGAGGTCACTATGGTCTTCCCCTTGTGAGCCAGGGCAGCCATGGTGGTCACCAGTCGGTGCGCCGCGGTCGAGTCTAGCCCTGATGTTGGCTCGTCGAGAATTAGTAGGCTTGGGTTTATGAGCATCTCGTGGCCTATGCTCACTCTTTTTCGTTCTCCACCCGAGACGCCACGGATGAAGGCGTTTCCGATGATCGTGTTTTGGCATTTCGTGAGCCCGAGCTCGGCGATCACCGACTCGGCTATTGTGACTTTGTCTTGCTTTGAGAGGGAAAGAGGTAGTCGGAGGAGAGAGCAAAATATGAGAGTTTCCCGGACGGTTAAGTGTGGGTAGAGGACGTCGTCCTGTGCCACGAACCCGGTCCATCGGAGTATCGATTTGGAAAGCTTTTGACCGTTAGCTAATACTGACCCGGTTAGACCATCACCCTGTTATCAATACAAGAGGATCAGACCTCTTTTTGACTCAGATTTTGACTAAAAATGTCCATTTTAACGGTTCTCTATTTATAATTCTAAATAGAATCAAATAAATTACAAAGAAAATAGAGATAACAATAAATGGATACATATATTTAAGATATTTGACTATAAGAAAAGAAAAAATATGATACAAAAAACCACAATGGAAGATATTTGTATATAATAAATGATCGAATATAATACTTAATGTGAAATATCCTTAATCACACAAGATATTTGTCTATAATAAAAAGGCAAATATGATACTTATGGTAAAAAGTAATTGAAGGTTAAATATCATACCAGATATTTATATATAATAAAATATCAAATATGATACCTATGTTAAACCGTAATAGAAGGCAGATATGATATATGTTATGGTAAATCATAGTTTAAGACTAAATATCTTTTAACACCTGTAATCTTCCCGCAAGAGCATTAAGAAGAGTTGACTTGCCACTTCCGGACGGGCCAAGAATGGCCAAAGTCTCACCCGGCGACACCATCCCAGAAACCCCATGAAGAATACTCCGTTCTTGAACGGGCGGCGCCGCCCCATCGCCCGACCCACATCCAAAAATCCGTCCAATAGTATTTCCACTCTTGTTCGTCACCTTCACTCGATAACTCACATCTACAAACTACAAACACGGAAAAATCATCACAAAAAACTGATCCAAACATCGAACAAAATTTCTAGCTCACCCTGAAACATCCGTACCTTAAGCGTAAGAGGACGACAAGAAGACGAAGAAGGAAGGTGAAGAGAAGAGACATCTTTAGCTTGAGCACCACCAACAAAAGAAGGCATTTTGGGGGGAACTATATAAACTAATGTCTCTTTTGGGATTGTTTTGGGGATTGAAATGATAATGAAATGAGGGAGTTTATGGAGAGGAAGAGGGAAAAGAGGGAAGAACAAAGGGTATTTAATGGAAGGGAAGAGGGTATCAAAGTGGATGACACGTCAAAGGGAGTGGAATGGCGTGGCGTGGCAGCTCCATATGGCAAAGATCAAAACCTTTTCTTTTTTGCAGCTTCGGACCACTAACTCTTTTTAAAATGTTCATACTTTGTTGGTTGATGTCATTTTTTGGGGTGATTCTTTCAAACTTTGCCTTTTGTTGCCACAGAGTGACAATGCTTGCCTCTTGCTAGATGGAGGAGAGAGGGCTCTTAAAGACCTGTTGGTTTGCCTTGGAACTAGAGGTAGGTGAGTGAGAGAGAGAGAGAGAATAGGGGAGCGAAACTATGAGACTGTCGTAATATGACCGTATTGGTTTTAGTAACGGATAAAATATAGTTAAAAAGGTAAGTGATTTGAAGGTAGAACGATAATGGAGAGAGAGAGAGGATGAGAATGAAAAAAATTGATAGAGATCACTTGTTTTATTTAATTTGATTGGAATACGTGAATATATTGGCGGATTAAAAGGGTGAATGTAATAAGTGAGAGAGGAAAAACAGAAGAAAAGTGACTGAGATAGAAACAGAGGACGGGATCACCTTCCATAACATATATCGATCTTTCAATCTCACTTATGTTTCTCATTCTTAACATGGTATCAGAACATAATTCTTAACATGGTATTAGAGCATCATTCTTAACATGGTATTCATAGCGATGAATATAAAAAAAAATGTGTTAAATAAACCTCGGAATTTTGAAGTTGGATTCGGCTAATTACGCCATAAAGGAAATTTTGATATTTAAGAACTCCAATAAATTTAGATATTTACCTTCACCGCTTTCATATTTGCTATTTTATTACAGGTAAATATCTTGTATTAAATTTTTTTTTTACTATACCGTTTATTTAATTTTGTAAATGATTATAAATAGATACACCTTATTTAAATATGTTAAAAAAAATGTGATAATGATGAGAATGGAAAAAATATGGAACGTGATCATTAAAATGTGGTTGTTGTGAGATCTACGTCGATTAGAGAGAAACAAGTGCTAGCGAGGAAGTTGGGCTTCGAATGGGTGGATTGTGAAATCTCATATCGGTTAGAAAGGGTAACGAAGCATTTGAAACCTCTCTCTAACAGACACGTTTTAAAATTTTAGAGGACCACTAAAGAACGGTTGAAGAATGGTTGAAAATGCACTTGCAAAATATGTTTATGTAAAATTATTAGTCACATCGTTTGAGTTTTTTTTTTTTTTTTGGAAAAAGTTAATTTTTTTTTTTTTTTTTTGTATCAATTCACTCGAACTATTTAAATTTTACGAAATTGGACAATAGATATAGATATCGCAAGTTCTATTCTCTATTAATTTTTCGTTGCTTATCAAATAGTAACAAAAAGCATCTGAAACTCGAATAAAAAAGGGTACATGAATGAATCGAGACCATATCTAAATAAGACTTAAAAAATTGAAATTTCAATGGCTCGTTCATAGAAATAATTCTACGTTGAGTGACCTATTAGAAATTTTCTTACAAAACATATGATTAATAACAAAACATCTTGAAAAAACCGAGGTTGGTTCGTGAGAATAGTCTTAACTCTTACAAATGAGAAGTATCTAACGCGACCATGTTGTAAGGAAATGTCACGGCTATCAAGTACAGAACCCGAATTTCAAACCTAACCATAACACACGTAACAAAACAATTCTTATTCGATTCGACGATATATATATATATATATATATATATTTTTGTCGGGAGAGAGAAAGAGGAGGGCATTAATTAAGTAGAGGATATTTTGTTGATATTATTGTGAAGGAAAGAGATTAAAAAGGTTGGGTGAAATTGAGGCAAAATGCAATTAATGAGGACTCCAAAAGATATGAATGAAGTTATATAAAGTTATTTTTATGGTGGGAAAGTTTAATATATTCCTAAAAACTTGCTTTCATCTCTTTCCCCAATGATATTTGCGCATAACACATGTATTTTGTTGAGAAACCATGTTCAATAAAGTTGTTCCTCACCTTTTTTCTTTTCTATAAAGTTAAATACTTCATTTTCTAATATTATTTCTTTTCATTATTATTACTATTCATGTATAATTAAATGTCGTATTTAGCATCATTCTTAGAATTTAAGACATTTTACCGACGAACAACATGAGTCAGAATAAAAAAAAAAAAAAGTATGGGAACTATTGGAAATCTAATTCTTATTCTTTATTCTGTCCGGATGAATTTCATTTTTATCTTATCTTGTTTTTTAGACTCTTTTCTAAGTGAGGTGTTTATGAGTCAAGTTGAATTGGATTTGATTAGGACGTTTTTTATTTGTCTAGTGAGATCCGAATCTAAATCTACGACGACGTTTGGTAGTAATCACTCGTGTGTATCAAGGTGTTCTTTGGCTCTCCCTCTGTACCTACGTAAATATATATATATTTTTTTAATCTTACAACTCTATACATCATTCACACAATACCCTAGGTAAGATGCATGCATTGACATTCATACATTCATCATCATTAACATCAATTAGGGTTGTGTCTTAAGAAACTCGTCGTCATAATGCATCATGACATTTAATACATGTACAACATCTTAATATGAAATATGATCATATTAAGTCATCTCATCATCATACATCTTACATCATCATCTTCATGTAATCATATATATCTTACATCATCATATAACGTAAAGCATAAATGACAGGGCTACTGGGCGTGTGTCGTCATACATAAGACAAGTCTTCCAACCAAGCCAATATTAAGATCACTTACTTGGTTGACATAAGTCGAAACTACTATGACTTCTTGATGCTAGCTTGACGCCGCTCTCTGAAATTTAATTCTGCCTAAGGAGTCCAACAATCATAAATTAGAACTCAATTAGCTCGCTTAATTTTGTATAAAATAATTTAAACTTGCATCAAAATTTTAAACTAGCTAAAAGTAGTCATACTACCCTTATACGCTTCCCAAGGGTTGAAACTAGAAGAAAAATGTATCAGTTCCAAGCTAGATTAGCCGAAATGTCAACTTTGAGCCGTCGAAAAGTGTATTCTCCAACTGATTTCGAATCGTTCAAGGGGATGATAAAATGAAGTGAGACTAACTTCCTACTTCTCAACTTAAACAACACGGGACAATTTCCGTTTTTTTTTTTTCTTTATAATTTTAAGGTTATTACAATTATATATATATATATACATACATATATAAATGTGTTGTTTTATTTATATTGGATGAATGTTGTTTTAGTTGTATTGGATGAAGGGGCTTTATTGATGGTTTCAAGCATTTTCCTTGTTAAGTGGGACTTTTCACATGCTTCATCTTGTAGCCAACGTGAAAATATCTTCATATGGTTGGATTTAGAACCTCACGTGACTTCCCTTTTGAGTGTTCTTAATTTTGATGGCTTTTCCTTTCCATTTTTCTTTTTTTTAATTAAATTTTTAGTACGATAAAGTATGAAAATTTAAATATCGAGTACATGTTCATTGTTAAACTAGACTTAGTTTAACCAAATTTTTAGTTTCATTTGGAATGATTAAAATTTAAGTACCAAATTATTAGGCTAGGTCTGTGGGGTGGGTTGGATTAGGTTGGGTTAGGTGAGTCGTAATCAGACATGTTTTAGACAAACTCAATTGTTCGAATTATAAATTTTTCAACTCAAAAATCTTTATTAAATAATGAACTCAACTCGACCCAATTATAAATTAAAATTTTTGTTTTTAATAAAAGTAAAAATGTTAGTTCGTAAAATATATATTTAATTTATATACAAATATTTAATTAAAATTTATAACTCAATTTCAATATATATTATTTTTAAGGGTTGTGGGAGAATAAATAATAAAAATATTATGAAATTAAATAAAAATAGAATCAATATATGTGTATGATGGTATAGTAAGCAAAAATAAATAAATAAATAAATAAATAATAATAATAATAATAAATTCATATTAGTTTAGTTTAACCCGCTCATTCCATCAAAATTTCATTTATTCCCGTCTAAATAAGTTCGTAATTCAATTTATTTAAATTTAATCCCGTCTAAATAGGTTCGTAATTCAATTTAAATTGGACAAATTAAATCGGGTTAATCATATTTTTTAAACCATCGAACCTTTTGAACAACCTTCCTCTTTATTTTTGTTTAAAATTATTATTTTCGTAGATTTTAAATTCAATAGTATCGAATTTTAGATTAATTTAATTTTTATGCTAATTGACGGTAAAGTTGATTATTCATGTGATGCCTCAATAATAAAATGGTACGTGAATAAATCAAGACCACATTTGAATGAGAGCGATCTTAAATGATATAATGATTAAAAAATGTAATGAATAAAAGTTACTACTCATACCAACTCCAAAGTAAAGCATGATTAGCTTGGAGAAATTTTATGTTGGGTGACCTGCTACAAATTTTTCAATGAAACATGTGAGCGAGGACAAAGTATGCTATAATGACCTGAGTTGATTTTCGGAGATAATAGCGTTCACTTATAGAAACGGCAAGTAAGTAATGTTCTAATTCTTGATATGAATCTTGCGCTTAGAAAAGTAAAATACATATTATTTTCACTATCGAATAAATGTTAATATGATATATCCACTATGTTGGATGAAAGTCCCGCATCGGCTAATTTAGGGAATGATCATGGGTTTATAATCAAGAAATACTATCTCCATTGGTACGAGGTCTTTTGGGAAGTTCAAAGCAAAGTCACGAGAGCTTTTGCTCAAAGTGGACAATATCATACCATTGTGGAGATTGTGACTCCTAACATATTATACTAGTCTTTGCTAATATAAATTTGTGCTTTAACAACTTACATGGTATAGGTTTTAATATCAGGTTAAATCGCGAATGAATCTAGTTAACGAGTAGTACAATAGACTTTTGTAAGGTAAAGATATGCTTTTCTTTTTGTGGGCAAAATTTCTCATAGCCAGCTAGCTTAGTACAATGATACAAGGCATAAAATCAACATATTCTAATTTGATGCCTTTCCATGATGCCAACCATTTTGGGTCAATTTCCTTTTTCACTATCACTTTTTTCCCTTCCATAAAAAAAAACCCATTTGTCACTGATCTAAGGTGAAATCCCATCAAAGTTTTTTACTCAATATGGGTACCATTCTCGAGTAATCTTATCTCCGATCAGTAATTTTTGTAACATTTCATGTCTAGGATTTATAATTTGAATTCGGTACCTGATAACTCTGATATTCCCTTGTGATAAGGTCAAGTTATTTCTCAGTTGGTGAAATCCTATCAAAGTTTCTTACTCAACATGGGTACCATTCTCGAGTAATCTTATCTTCGATCAGTAATTTTTGTAACGTTTCATGTCTAGGATTTAGAATTCAAATTTGGTACTTGATAGCTCTAATATTCCCTTGTGACAAGGTCACATTACTTACTTCTCGCTTGTAAGAGTGAAGACTATCCTCACATACCAATATAGGTCCTTTAAGCATATTTTGTCCTAACTCACTCTTTAAGAAAATTTTAAAGAGGTCACCCAACATCATGAGATTACTCCAAACAAACTAGGTTTAACTATGAAGTCAGTTATTTTAGGTTTTTTATAAGCATCCTATCTTTAGGATTGCTCTCATTCATGTGTGGTTCAAGTTTATTCACGTACCATCTTTTACTCAAGTGTCACTATGTAACAAACTCAAGCGCACCACTCACATATATTATCCGTTTTGGCTGGTTACATATCGCCGTCAGCCTCACAGTTTTATAATGCATCTACTAGGAAAAAAATTTCACACCCTTCTAAGGAAGGCTTCTTCCCCTCTCCAACTAATGTGAGATCTCACAATCCACCCCCTTGGGAGTCCAGCATCCCACTAACGCATCGCTCGGTCTGGCTCTGATATCATTTGTAATGTTCGAGCGTCCTCACCAGCATATCGCTCGATGCCTGGCTCTAATACCATTTGATATGTGTCAACATCTTCGTTGGCACACCACTCGGTGTCTAGCTCTGATACCATCTGTAACGTGTCAGCATCCTCGCTAGTACAACGCTCGATGCCTAACTCTAATACCAATTATAACAACCCAAGCCCATCACTAGCAAATATTTTTTGGTTTGGTCAATTACGTATCACCGTCAGCCTCACGGTTTTAAACATGTCTACTAAGAAAATATTTTCACATTCGTATAAGGAATGCTTCATTCCCCTCTCCAACCAATATGGAATCTCACACAATGCTTATATCAAGTTCATGAATTTACAAAAACTTAAGTATAGTTTGAACGAAAAGTCAAACGTGGAATAAACACAAAAGTATTGGAACTAAAACAAGTCACGTTGTATGTTTAAAGGGTGAGAAAAGAGTATAAAATTTGTGCATATCCAATAGAAAAGAGACATTTAGAAGCATGAGCTAAAGAGGAAGGCATTGAATTTAGAGCACTTAAAAGGTTTGGATTTGGTCCAATTATATGTGTGTATTAGGGTTTGGTGATATTGAGTTTGTGTGGTCTCCAATAGCACTATGGTTGAGTGAGTGAGTGACAAGTCCTATCATGGCATGGACTTTTGGTGCTTTGAGGCTTTAAAAGAGACCAATTTCACTTGTCCACGTACCCCATCCTCTATTGCTCCATTTCACCATCATTATTTCTTCAACTTCAAACTTTTCCATCATTTTTAATATTATATTCCAAAATAGAAATGGACCATGTTGCTTTTTCAATGTCAAATTCATATAATATATATATTCATACATTCATTTTGTTATGATCCATCTTTCTTTTGATCATTATTTTAGTTGGTCATTAGCTTCTATAATGACTCTTTGAACTTTAAAGGAAATGAGGTCGTGTAAAAGCTACCCAATTATAATATCTAACCAACCATTACTTGTAATGAATCAATAATGAAAAAAGAAATAAAATCGATCTCTTAAATGTAACAAGTTCAAGCTCATCGCTAGCAGATATTATTCGTTTTGACTAGTTACATATCGTCGTCAGTTTCATAGTTTTAAAAAGTAAAACGCTTCATTTCCCTCTTTAACCGATGTGGGATCTCACAATCCACCCTTATGAGCCCTAGCATCCTCACTGGCACTGTAACGCTCTAGGCACACCGCATGTCCGCTTTGATTCGTTACGTATCTCATTAGTTTCACAGTTTTAAAACATGAAAACGCTTCATTCCCTTTTTCAACCGATGTGGGATCTCATAATCTACCCTCATGGGGCCTAGCGTCCTCACTGGCACTGTAACGGCCCAGGCACACTACTGGCAGATATTGTCCTCTTTGGGCTTTCCCTTTCAAGGTTCCCCTCAACGTTTCTAAAATGCGTCTGCTAGGGAGAGGTTTCCATACCCTTATAATGGGTGTTTCGTTCTCCTCCCGAACCGATGTAGGATCTCACAATTCACCTCCTTCAAGACCCATCGTCCTCGCTAACAGTCATTCCTTTCTCTAATCGATGTGGAACCCCTACCAAATCCACTCCCCTTCAGAGCCCATTGTCCTTGCTGGCGCATCGCCTTATGTCTACTCCCTCTTCGGGAAACAGCCTCCTTATTGGCACATCGCCCGATGTCTGACTCTGATATCATTTGTAATAGCCCAAGCCTACCACTAACCGATATTGTCCTTTTGGGCTTTCCCTTTCAGTATTCCCCTTGTTGGGCTTTCCCTTTCAATATTCCCCTCAAGGTTTTTAAAACGCGTCTCCTAGGGATTAACACCCTTATAAAGGGTGTTTCGTTCTCCTCCCCAACCGATGTGGGATCTCACAATCACACTGTCTTATATCAGGCTCGGATACTATTTTTAACAGCCCAAACCCACTGCGATATTTCTGCTTTGACCCGTTACTTATCGTCATCAACCTCACGATTTTAAAACGCGTCTATTAGGCCACACCCGAATGTTTCATTCTACTCTCCAACCGAGATGTCAGTTAAAAGCGAGAGAGTTTGCTAAAAATCTCAAAAGGTATGCCACAAAATTCGTGAAACAATATCTAGGCTTGCCTTTTCAATCTCCGAGAAATAAAAAATCTTAAAATTTATAACGATTGAAGCCATTCGTACTTATAAACATCACACAAACATGAATGATAATATCAAATTACAAAAATTCAAATTATCAAAAAGCTATTCATAAACATAAACGTTATGTTTGAGAAGGACCCAATAATCCTATATTTATAAGTACAAACAAAAGCTAACATTTTTCCTTTTGACTAGTACCTATCATATGTACTATATGTTACTTTGAATCGTCTCCTTTCATATTTATAATTAAATTTATATACACAGCCAACTTTGTTACGGAATATAATTATGATAGCTCAATTTCAACTTTATATATGTTAGTTACGTATGATTAATCGTTTCACACGTCTTTAACTTAATACAAAAATGAGTAGATGTCGGGAGAACTCGAACGGAATATAAATTTTCATATTTAATTCTTTTTCGAGGAAAATGGCATGTGTGTTATTTTATATTATTAAAAGTAAGGGTCCATTCAAGTTGTCTTTATTTTGGGTAGTGGGTAAATTAGGAGAGATTTGAAATTAATGTTGGCTAAGAAATTAGTAGTCAATGGAGTAATGATGTTTTTATTTCTTTTGGGGAAAAAAGAAAAGTTTTTGAAAAGGAAAAAGGATGAATCTTGTTTGTGGATTGATGCATGATGGGTTTGAATGGGCATGAGAGTGACCTCACCATAAACCCATGAAATAATAATAATAATAATAATAAAATAATTTAAATAAACATCGTGTTGATTTTGCCAACATAAACGTAAGATGTTCGAGTTAAAATTTGTGTTTTTTATATAAATTGATAGTTCAAAATTTAATTCATACCCGTTGAGTGTTGGGATTCACGACTCTCCACAATTGTGACTCTCCCCTGAGGTTTATAGAGCTCTCGAATAGCTTTCCCTTAATCGAGGCTCGACTCCTTTCTCTGGAGCCCTCGAACAAAGTATACCCTTTAATCACTTTTGACTACACATTCGAGACTCACAATTCTTTGAGGATTCTATTGATNAATTAATGTTGGCTAAGAAATTAGTAGTCAATGGAGTAATGATGTTTTTATTTCTTTTGGGGAAAAAAGAAAAGTTTTTGAAAAGGAAAAAGGATGAATCTTGTTTGTGGATTGATGCATGATGGGTTTGAATGGGCATGAGAGTGACCTCACCATAAACCCATGAAATAATAATAATAATAATAATAAAATAATTTAAATAAACATCGTGTTGATTTTGCCAACATAAACGTAAGATGTTCGAGTTAAAATTTGTGTTTTTTATATAAATTGATAGTTCAAAATTTAATTCATACCCGTTGAGTGTTGGGATTCACGACTCTCCACAATTGTGACTCTCCCCTGAGGTTTATAGAGCTCTCGAATAGCTTTCCCTTAATCGAGGCTCGACTCCTTTCTCTGGAGCCCTCGAACAAAGTATACCCTTTAATCACTTTTGACTACACATTCGAGACTCACAATTCTTTGAGGATTCTATTGATATGGCTAAGTTTAGGGCATAGCTCTAATACCATGTTAGGAATCACGACTCTCCAAAATGGTATGATATTGTCTACTTTGAGTATAAGCTCTCATGGTTTGCTTTGGGCTTCCCCAAAATGCCTCGTACCAATGGAGATAGTATTTCTCACTTATAAACCCATGATCTTCCACTAGATTAACAAATGTGTGACTCACTCCCAATAAACCTCAACAATTGAGTGCATACAGGTTGGGTTGGGTTTGAAAAATCTTTTGAACCGATCAGAATTTTTGGGTTGGTTAAATTGGTGACACGAACAACTATATTTTTGGGTTGGGTTAGGTTGTCGGGTTATTTTTTATTATTATTTTTTTAAAAAAATCCTACTTATCTACCATACATATTACGTTAATAACTAAAGTCTTATAACTCAAAATATCAAACATTCACAAATCAAAACTCATCACTAACGTCATAATAATCTTATAATTAGTGTTAGGTTAGGTTGTAACCTTACTTTCGTGTTGATTAGGTTTACCCAACCAAAAAGAGTCAATCTGTCAGCTAACACGAATTTCTTATTTTCTAAAAGTTCAACCTAACCCAAATCGGAAAAAATCTAACCCAACCCAACTTTTATACTTGTGGTTGGATAGTCCTAGTTGGTCAGATTCTCGAGTCATATAAACACCCTAATAGGTTAGTATACAGATATTTACTTCCATTTGATTCCTAAAGTAGAAATATTTTTAATTTGTTAATTACTTATAAACTTTAGGTCTTAGGCATCAAACTTTGTATGAACGATTAAAATTCTTAATTACTTCTAAACTTTCACTTACCCTTTTTAGATTATATATGTCATAATCATTTAAAATCACTTTTGATGGTAAGAAAATATTGTTTAACGTTTAAAATTCAAATATTAAACTAATTTCATATTATTAAAAGTCACGTTCGAAAGTGGTCGATTTGAAACGTATATATTTATTAACCGAATATATGAATAAAATATAGGAGTCAATTGGAGGCTTTTATTAGAGTAATAATATTAGGTACTAAAAAGGGTTTTACACCAAGTTTGAAATTTGAAATTTTGATGCTATAATTATAAAGTCAATTCTAGAAGCAATAATTATCTCCTTAGCATGAAACCATGTGCAATAAAGGCATTTGTTAGAGAATAAAATAATTGAGACATAGAGCATTGGCTATAGCCAAATTGGTCAAACTAAAGCACTAGGGTTTCTCATGGGGTTTATAATTTTACTTTGTTATGAGTATTGGAAGATCAATGGAGACGATTTTGTTTAAGAAACTATGTGTGTCAAATATATAAAGGTTTTGTAATAGTAGGATATGTTCGAGGGTTAAAATTGATTTGAATTAATCGATATGCATTCGTTACTGTCTAGAAACGGGGAGAATTTAAGAGTTTAAAACACGAATATTTTGCTACGGAACGGTAGCTTAAACCACAAATTTGATATTTGTATCCAATTACTTTTAGCCTTTGTTACTCCACCTCAAGCTAAGCAAGTAAGTGGTTCTACTATTGGCTTGGCTGGACGAATTGTATTATGTATGTTGACACGTGTCTTGTGACTCCTACACATATCATAATTATGATTGATATATATGTTATGTCATGTCAGGCTATGACATATATGTTATGTTGTAAAAATATGTTGGAATGATGATAATCTCTGATGCATAAACCTCCGTAAGTTAAGTTATATATATTATTAAAGATTAGAAAGGAATTATGTATGCATAATTCTGATATTCACTTTGTTGTTGAGAAATTGTGACTTTATTTGCATCATAAATTTATGTCATGACTTTAAGTTAAGGGAACATCATGTATTTTTGTGTGTCATATGCATTGGGATACTTTTCCGTTATGATTAGTACGGAAGTATACCTTACAATTTACGACATTTTTGTTCGTCATGATGTTATGCGAGTCATTTCCTCCGTGGTGTCTCGTAGCCCGTTAGTGAGTGTTAGCCTGACGCGACGAGCCAGGTCAAAAGGTATGCGAGCCCGCTTGATGGGTCCATGTTTGCATGCGTGGGCGGTGTGTAGAGAAGTTTTATACATCCAACCTTGCCCAGATGGAAAAACCGCCAAGGTCATGTCATGATGTTCTTTAAATGATAGGTCCCACCATATTGCATATGTTTATATTTCTCTACTTCAATAGTGGGGTCACTTACTGAGTATTTCTTAAAACACTCAAGTCACGTGCTATTCTTATTTTTTTTCAGGTAAAGGTAAGACACCCCTCTACAAATGACGACGTCGTGATGAAGTTCATGGAACCAGTGTTACAGTAGTTGCATTTTATCTATTTTTTAGCCTCTTCGGTTAGATCAGTGCATTGCTTTTTATTTTTCAAATGTATTATTATTTAATTTTTGTTATATTATTATTTTTTGTTGTTTAAAGATTTTACTATAAATGTTTAAGTCCATAACATCGTTATTAAATTATTTCAAATGAATATTTCCATACTTTACAATCATGTCATACATGTAGTAGCGACTTTATCTTCTTCGAACTTAATGCACCAATAGATAGAATAGCAGCAAATAGGGGCAATAGTTAGGAGAGGTGCGCCAACGGCGAGCAGAAGCAAGGTTATTAGATACCTCAGGAAAGCCCGGCCAGAATGCTGAATCTGACCTTCGTCCAAGAGTTCTCGGGGTCCGGAATTCGAAGTGAAATTTGTTATTTGCCTCTTACTAGTCGGTTCCGGTTCAGTCCAATTAATGTAATGGTGAGAGTCTTAAACCTGTAGTAAAAATAAGAGTCGTTATAGTGCAATAAACAATAAACGTAGATATGAAGCTCGATTTTCAAGTTAATCTCTGCTATTCTAGTCACTTCACCCGATTTACTTGTAACTACCCTATCTAATCAATCAAAATCATATTTTGCATGCCAAAATTCCAAGAGACATGGTCGTTTGAGGGTTGCTTAGTTCACCTAGCCATTGTCGGCAACCCTCTAGTGTTGTCAATTCGACTTCATTAATTTTTTAAATGTTTTATCTTTTTAAGGTTGAATTAGTTATCTTTCAACCTCAATTCTTACTCATTTTTTCCACGACTCTATTGAGAAGAACATGACGAATCAAATTAAACGAGCATCAACTAAAATCGATAGCTAACTAACGAGAATTTACTTGGAGACAGATTGAATCCCAAAATTCCTAAAAGACTTACCTAACTCCGATGAGTTCCCACGGTGAGCTCTGAAGTCTCTTCCCTCGAATTTTTTCTATGTGACGTTTGAGTAAAGGATAGGTATATGAATAAATTGAGACCACAACCGAATGAGAGTGATCTTGAGGATATGATTGTTAATTAAGAAATGCTTAAAAAGATTTGATAGTTATTACCTATACCAATAAGGTGTAGATTCATTTTTGGTGGTTCAATCATTAGAACTCTAAGGTTAAGCATGCTTGACTTTGAGCAATTCTATATTGGGAGACCTTCTAGACTTTGACCTGTATTGATTTTGTTGATAGTTTTCACTCTTAGAAATAATTTAAGACAAGACAAGTTGATAACATGTCACGTCATGGTGGATGCAGGGGAACGTTGAGGTTATTTGGTATCGAATTCAAATTCAAAATTTTAGTTCGAGTTTTGGGCATGTGATGTTACAAATGATATCAGAGCAGAACTTATCCTAGTAGGATGTAATTTAATGATGAACTAAGGTAGTAGCAGGTGGACATGTGACTCCCGAGTAAATAAAGGGTATAGGAATGAACCAAGGCCACATTGAGGGTGATCTTAAATATGTAATGGTTAATTAATAAATACTTAAAAAGAATTGATAATTACTTTCTATACTAACAAGTTGCATCTTAATTTCGTATCTAGGTTGGAATAATTTTATGTTGGATGACCTTCTATGAGTTTTCTTAGGAAGTATGTATGTCACGACCCAAATTTTGAGACGTTGAAACCCGGTTCGAGAATAAAAAAAGAAACCGAAAATGAATAAAAGTAAAATAAAAGATAAAAATTTTGTAAAATTTAAATCGGTATAAGGTAAAAAAATAACAACCATCGACATATGGGCTAGGGCGTAATACCAGTGTTACGATCGTACATCTTCAACCGTGCGGCATTGTGATCTTGACATGCTCACGATAAGCCTTAAGAAAAACTTAAGCCTCATAATTATTTTTCGCCCAACTTTGTGGCTTCGTAGGACCATCAACCGTCAACTAAACATCGCTTATGCAGAATCCAAGCTTATTCGGCCACACATGTTCATGTGTGCATGTTCAATCATTGTGACACAAGAACATCACATCTCATTATCATCAACGTTCCCAAAAACACGACTCATGCATCATGATTTCGTCCCATGTCTCGAGACACATTGGCCATTTTGGCTTTCTCGGACACATCCGTTGGGAACGGACCCATGTGTTGATCATCTCATCAAGACATCCTGAACATCCATCCATCCTGGTTCACTCAAGCATCAAACTCTCCCGTGTCTATGTTAAACCATTTACGACATATATTCCAGATAGTGGATGCATTATTTAACCTCCGACACATGGGCTCGGGTGCAATATCGGCACACTCATGTCTTCTGGTACTGTCCTTGAAAGACTCTTTTCAAAGGAAGATGCCTAGACCGCTCTTACCTTGATGCTTGCCTACATTGTGACACAAGCATATGCCACAGGGTAGCTCGCTTAGGCAAGAGGGCCCAGGGTGATGGAGAGTCAACACCATGCCTCCCCCTAAGTACATTTTGAGGCATTTCCGATCCTTCTCGAGTACACATCTTTTTGGTGAGCGAACATACGACCTCATGCATAGTTCTTCGGGTATCTGATTGACACCGAATTTGGTGAGCTTTCATCTTTCATATAGACTGACTTAATTCTTGAGCCTCATGTCGAGAGTCATATTGAAACCCTGACTTCTAAGGTTATGGCTCGAGGCCTACCTGGCCTTTTTCGAGCTCGTCTTAGACACTCGTATGCCTCGTTCTCCCTGGCTTTAATGCACACTCTTGGTGTGTTGGATGATGCATGTCCTCCACGGTCGCATCATGATCTTCTCAATTTTAGAACAAACATGGTCGAATGGGCGCCACTTGAGGGTCGCCCCTTGTCTGTATTGACGTGTGGGGGTCACAACCTACTTTTTCTCAGCGAGTTGTGAAAACCAACACACCCGTGTCGCTCGATATTTTTCTTAAAAAATCTATTTCAAAGGAAGTCGCCTAAGACACTCGCCTCGCAACGCTTGCTCTCACTATGTTACACATATGTGTCACAAAGTAGCTCGCTTAGGCCACAGGACGCAAGGTGATGGAGAGCTAACATCATGTCCCCCCCTATAGTACATTTTGAGGCATTTCCAATCTGGCGAGTGTAGACATAATTTTGGTGAACGGGCATACGGTGTCGAGGAGCATCTACCTGGTGTCCAATTGGCACCGAATTGGTGAGCTTTCATCTCTCATATGGATGGACTTAATTCCAAAGTCGCATGTTCAAACTCCTTTTGAGAATCTCAACTTTTGAGGTTAAGGTTTGAGGCCCTGATCCTTCAATAAGTCTATCTTTGACATTCTTTTCTACTCGTTGCCTCTATCTTGCTTATGTCTCGTCTTTCCTTCAATGCACACATTATATGGTGCATTGGATGATGCACCGTTCTCTTTGGTCACATCATGGCACTCGTCTGTCTTGACCCTCGCATTATTGGATGGGTGCCACTTGAGGGTCGTCTCTTTGCTTGTCGCAACGTAAAGATCACAACCTATTCTCTTCATAGTATGACTGGTTAACCATATGATCAACACCCTCTCATATAACAAAATGTCCAAGTAGGGTAACCACCAACTACCTGTGTGATTAACGTCCAACCACAGGACGGATCCACCATGTAGAGTAGTTGATCGAACAATTGAGTAACACGACCCTAATCACTATTACTACTAGCTCGATGGTACGGTATCAAAGTGGATAGGGAAGTGAAAGCTCCTCAAATACTATACTAGTTGTTATCGACCCAAGAGGCTACCTTTGCAATTCTTGGATGTTGTGAAGGTCTACTACGTTTTCTGACATCTATGCAGATTAACTCTCATCTCTCGTTTTTAGGACTTTTGGGGTTAGCTCCTCAGGCTAAACTAATATATAGGTGCACACAAGTCTAAACCTCTAATCGCTCACGATCCTGGGGTTCATGGTCTACTAGAAACATACTGACATGGGTCAACAATTAAACCGCACTAGCTATAATACTCTAATCTTAACTGAATTCTCTCATGCATGCTTTACTAGGGAGATATTCCTATCGATCACCTAAGCACGTAATCCATAATTTAAACTTCACCTTACTCATATTTGGGAGATTAAGAGATCTATTAGATTCCTAAGGCGGCTAGATGGTTTAACGTGGACTTCTGGCTTCAGGCTGCTCTATTCTGACTCTTCGAGTCTTTCTCCTCGACCGTCAGTCACGAACCTTAGGTGCTAAGTCTACTAAATACGTCTTTTAAATTTTATGTATGTTTTAAATATAGTACAATAGTAAGGATATTTTTTAAATTTTCAAAAAAAGTTGAAGGATATTAATAAAACTTTTAAGTTTAAAGGTGTTTTAAAAAAATACTTGGGATTTTTAAAACATTATTGAAACTTTAAGAGTGTTTTTTTCAATAAAGTAACGATTTTCATCTAAAACTACGAGTAAAGGCATTTTTTTTTAATTTTTGAAAGTTTAAGGGTATTTTTTTTAGACAAAGTGTGGCAACCTATGCCTAAAGTTCGTAAATTCCTATATCCTCTGTGACATCGTCACGTTACTTATTTTTTACTTTTAAGAGTGAAAGATTATCCTCATAGACCAACAAGAATCCAACTGTTAAAGGGTTACTTGTAGATACATGTATAAATAAATGTATGAGTATATACATGTAGATAAAGGTTCATTAGTTCATATTTAATTAGGGGCATGGTTTTAGTTTATACATGAATGA
The DNA here is from genome assembly GCF_002806865.2 of Cucurbita pepo subsp. pepo. NCBI lineage: Eukaryota > Viridiplantae > Streptophyta > Magnoliopsida > Cucurbitales > Cucurbitaceae > Cucurbita > Cucurbita pepo. Next base: position 6,197,568 of record NC_036643.1, read on the forward strand.
ATCATATTTAATTAGGTGCATGGTCTTTGGATCATGAATGGAATTTGGGAGTGTCCCAAATTACTTATATATACATATGTTGGCATTAGTGAAAATGGTAGAAAATCAATTTAGCACCCTTTTCTAGCAATATAAAGTTCTCTCCACCGAAAGTTCTAACAAATTTCTCTAATGTCACCAACAACCGGTATCAAAGCGATCTTGCAACAGCAAGAATGGCAACAGAGAAACAAGTTGATAACTTTTTTCAACCCGCTATCCCAAGGTTTAATGGTCACTATGATCATTGGGCGATGGTGATGAAAACTTTTCTCAGATCAAAGGAGTTCTTTGATATGGTGGAGACGGGTTATGAAGAGCCAAGTGAAGACGAGATACTCTTAGCTGTTCAACAACAATGGTTGGCAGCATCGAAGCTAAAGGACCTAAAGGTCAAGAATTACTCATTCCAGTCCATTGATCGAACTATCTTGGAAACGATGCTTCAAAAGAAGACGTCCAAGGAGATTTGCAACTCAATGAAGAGGAAGTACCAAGACGCAACGAGAGTAAAGCGTGCTCAACTTCAACTAATTAGAAGAGACTTTGAAATTCTCCAAATGCAAAAAGGAGAAGCAGTCAATGATCATATTGGCAAGGTTATAAGTCTTGCAAATAAAATAAGGATGCATGATGATTCAATCATTGATGTTGCTTGGAGAAAAGATTTGAGATCTCTAACTCCAAAGTTTGATTATATGGTATCTATTGAAGATGTAAACAATGTCGAGAAGATGCAAATTGATGAACTTCAAAGCTTCTTGCCAATGCATGAGCAGAAGCTTAATCGCACGAGTGCAATAGAAGAGATGATATCATTGCCTCTAACTAGATCTAATGACCTACCAACATCTCTACTTCTTTCTCGATCACCTCTTCCACGACCTTTGCTTCTTCCTCGCTTTATACCTCTGGAGCTTGAAGCTTCACCTGGTATGGATATCTTTAAGGTTGTCATCTCCTCTATTGCACTCGTGCGATTAAGTTTCTGCTCATGCACTAGCATGGAGCTTTAGAGTTCATCAATTTGCATCTCTTCAGACATTGTTTGCTTCTTCAATATAACATACAATATAATGAAACTTTGAAGTTAGAGATCGCAAAATCTTTTCTACAACTGCAACATCAGTGATTAAATCACCATGCATCCTCATTTTATTTGCAAGACTGATAACCTTGTCAATCTAATCATTCACTGGTTCTCCCCTTTGCATTTGGAGAATTTCAAATTATCTTCTAATTGCTTGAAGTTGAGCACGTTTTACTCTCGTTGAGCCTTGGTACTTCCTCTTCATTGAATCTCAAATCTCTTCGGACGTCTTCTTCTGAAGCATCGTTTCCAAGATAATCCAATCAACGTACTGGAATAAGTAGTTCTTGACCTTCAAGTCCTTCAACTTTAGGTCCTCATAACCCGTCTCCACCATATTGAAGAACTCCTTTGATCTAAGAAAATTTTCCATCAACATTGCCCAATGATCATAGTGACCATCAAATCTCGAGATAGCGAGTTAAACAAAGTTATCAACTTGTCTCTCTGTTGTCATTTTTGCTGCTGCAAGATCGCTATCACTGTGATACCAGTTGTTAGTGAGAGTAGAAAAATTTGATAGAACTTTTGAGAAAATAGAACTTTATATTACTAGAAAAGGATGCCAAATTGTTTTTCTACATTTTCCACCAATGCCAGCATATGTATATATGGATAATTTGGGACATCCCCAATACCATTCCTGATAAAAAAAAAAAATCATACACCTAATTAAATATGATTCATGTATAAATCAAAAAATCATGTACCTAATTAAATATGATTTATGTATAAATAAAAAACATGCACCTAATTAAATATGAATTAATGAACCTCCACGGGCATGTATATACTCATACATGTATACATGTACCTATACATGTATCTACAAGTAACCTTTCAACACCAACATGTTTTGTCCTCACTCACGTACATTCTAAGAGAACTCTCAGTTCACCCAACATAGAATTGCTCCAAGCAAAACATGTTTATCATGGAATTCTTATGATTGAGTCACCGAAACCTAAGAAAACTCTCAATACACCCAACATAGAATTGCTCAAAGCAAAACATGCTCATCATGGAATTCTTATGATTGAGTCACCGAAAAAGAAGTTATACCTTGTTGATATAGGTAACGACTTGTTGGTGAATTCAATCACAAACTATCAAGAAATAAAAAAAAATAAAAAAAAGGAAAGATTTTGAAGCTCTTGGACCCGAAGTTATTTGTACGCCAAAAATACAAGTGCTCGAGATCTTGCTAACTCTTCAAAAAGGTATCACTCAAACTTTGAGATTCAATCTGCGATAAAAGAGAGATTGAATTGACGACTTGAATATTGTTCAAAACAAGGTGTTCATGGAAGCAATATTGAGAATCATTCCTAGTAAGCCTTTGTCAATAGACTTTTACTCTTATTTTCATTTACTCCTTTTCTTAGTTGCTTTCATTTACAATTTTCGTTTAATGTTTTACGTTCACAAACGACCTCTAGTTGATATGAAAATCATAGACAATTGGATCGAAGAACTTTTATGAATATGCAAACCCCGAAATCACAAATGCCGTAAGATGATTTCAATTCAATGATTCAACTTATCACACTAGAATAGCTAAATTAGTTCTTCATTTTCTTAATAAAAAAAACACATGCAAACATTCTTAAATAATGACATGAAATACCTAAATTAAAGAAAATGGTAAATAAACACAATGTTTAAGCATGGAACACAAACAAATAAGCCACAACCAACATCAAAGAAGTCATCCATAGAACAAACATTTATGCAATGCAACTCAACCCAACTCAACCCGTCAAAGTATTAGTAACCTTTTCTAAGGGTTGCAGGTTTGAATTCTCACCCGAACAAAAAAAAAAAAAAAACCTTAAAAACAAGAAAAAGAAATGTAAGAAAGAGGATATGTTGACAAGATAGAATGGCCATTTATTAATGAAGTTTGACAATGGGCAGCAAAATTCCAAGAAGTCCATAGATTAAAAATGAAAAGTGTCTCGCCCATAGCCAAGCAGCCATCAATCATTTCATTCATCGGCTGAGGAAATCTCAACAAAGAAAATTTGCAGAATTTTTGTGCCAAAAACTCGAGACACTACCTTTTTTTTTTTTCAAGACCCAAAAAAAGACCAAAGTCTCTGCAGATTGATGATGATGGGATTCTATTGTACACAGCCAAAATGTGAAAAGAATAGAGTTACAATGGAAAACAAAAAGCCGAGTTTCGACTTTGTTACCTCTTTTCCTTTGGCCTCTCTGTTTTCAGCAGGTCCATGATGATGATCTCTTGATCAGTGGTTTCATTTGCCTGTCCTCTTCAAGTGAAATCATCCCCAAATGTGATGGATCTTCCAACATCATCTTTGCAACTAAGTATCCTGCTATCGACCATGTCTGGTATTTCCTTGCTTGTTTTCCTATGTATCTTCCTAACTTTCCATCATAGTATTCAGGCCAACTATCCTTCAGCAAACGACTCTCGGCAAGCTCGATGGCTCTTCTAGCAATCTGTGGTCGTCCGGTTTTAATGCAAGCGGCTGTTAGCAGCCATAGTAGCACTGCATTCAGAGCAAGGAGAAACATATCAGTATAAATATGAGATTAACAACTGAACTCCGTGATCTTTTACTGCATTACACAATGCAGTAATGGTAAATGATAATCCTAACCTACCATGTCTCATGAATCGACTCGACTACATTGAGTGACGAAAATATCCATCTGTATAATTTTGTGCTAGATCTAGAATGAGAAGCTAAGCCATCTGCAGATGCTATGAAAATTCTAATCATTACTATTCTTTCAAATTTCTACTTGATACCGCTTGTTACGATCGCACTTTTCTTGGCAGCAGACTTTGCAATTGTGCGGCACTCACTTCTCAGCAGCAAGTGAGTTAAGCCAATTTGTATTCGCGTCACCTACGGCAAGGTAACGTATGCTCAAGCCTCTAACCCCGATTTGAGAAGAAGGTTTTAGAAAACGGGGCAGAGAGATTTTGAAAGGGGGTTTGAAAGCAAGATTGAGAGATTTTGAAAGCAATGTTATGGCATACAAGAAAAGGCAACACAACAGCTTAAGTAGCATATAACTTTCAGGTAGGGAGAATTACTCAAGTGTCCAAAAAAAATTTAGAGATACTTGTGGCCCTCCAATCTTACAGTTCGAAGATGCATCAAAGATCAAGGATATTTCCCTACAAGACAATCTAATAAAGATTCTGAAGTTTGGAAAATGTTATCCATCTCCAGGACATTCCGACAATATCCTAGCTCTTTTCGAGATCATACTTGATACACCTTAATGTGATTAACACTAATTAAATTGCTTTCTTGTAGACTCCTAGCAGGAGTACTAGAGTTGGGAATGTAACTTTTCAATTTACGGATGAGAAGTGTTTCTAGACTCAAAAAGGAATAAAGAAATGCATTGATGACTAATGAGAGAAAATTTCTCAGATTTTTAGTGTTCTGATGGCTTGTAATATCGTTGTTCTATGATCGAAGGGGTGCGCTTCTAACCCTCTATTTCGTTATGGGCGTCGGTTGTTTGGCTGGAGATGACAACAGGATGGTTGAGAGATTTGGTGATAAGATATGGGAGTTGGTTAGGTTTAACTTTTCGTTATAGGTATCCATTAATCAGGTTCAACTTTTCTTTCATAAATGAAAGTTCGGCAATAAATAATTAGAAAAGGAAAATAAACTAATGAGAAAATATGAATGTCTCTTTATCAACTGAAATGGCACTTCTTTATCTCTAATCGATGATAATCTTGGCCTAGGCAACTACTCAAGATAACGAAATAATGTCCTGACATCAAAATATGGTTTTGATCCTGGTGCCCTAAAGGTGTAAGATTATCAAAAGGCATGTAAGATAAAGGTAACCTTTGGATGGTAGACTACACTACTATTAAAGTTCTCGGTTAACTATATAATATGGGTATTGTAGCCCCAAAAATAACTAAAAGAACAGAGATAGTCTTTCATCATCCACAAGAAAGATGGGGATTGGGGCGGCTCATTATATTTTACACCTCAAGAAAAACGCAATAACAGACAATAACTAAAGAAAAGAAAATAATGCTGGAAATTTGGGATCACAGTTGGTACCTTAACTTCACAAGGAATCCTCATGTTAACTTGATGTGTGGTCTAATGTAATAGTTTTGAGGGCTACATTCATTATTATCAGCATGATAAGCATGAAGATTGGAGAATGCTAATCTGTATTCATAACACTAAGTTCTTCCAATAAATCTTATTAATGGTAAGCCTACCTTTATTCATAATACTAGAATTCTTCCAATAAAGCTTATTAGTGTTTTATGGAAACTGGAAAGAAAGAAACTTCGGTTCTTTGTTAGTTAATAGACAATGACTGTGGCTGGCATCAATACGTCAAGCAGGTCTAAAAAAATTTGACATTCGTATAAAAAGAATACAAAATATAAGATAAAAATGTTCATGATGAAACTCTTCACTAGCTAGATCTCATAGTTACTATTGCAGTTCATGAAAACACAGATTTTGTTCTGAGAGAGATAGAAAGGGGAGAAACGAAATTCTGAGAGTACAGAACAGGAGAGTTGATTTGGGGAGGCAGAGAGAGAGAGTCACTAAGTGAGAGAAGATTTGATAGGTAGACAGAGAAAGAGTCTGCTGGGAATGACACTTAAAAATCTTTTTTTCTTAAAGTCAATCAAAAAAAGATCCAAACTGATAGAGAGCTACTTCAGACAGTCCAAAAGATTAAGGAAAAAAGATAAAGCAAGTGAGCTCATTCTCTTTATTTTCTTTTTTCTGTTAGCCCTACGATTTTAGAAGATAAGTATCATCGTGAGCACATGCTTCATGCCTAAAAACTTTACAAGAACATACCTAAGTGCTTGTCTGAGCAAGGTTCTCTCATGGGGAGGCAGCTAGCTGCATATTTCTTAAAACTGGACTTTCAACATGTTTATGAGTGATTTTATATGATTAAAATCACTTTCTTCAGGATTCAAATCACTCCGAAACGTGTTCGGTTTTATACTTCTAAACGTGATTTTCATATGAGCAAAATTGATTTTAAAGAATAGAAAGTATGCTTTATATAATTACAAAAAGTGATTTTGATTACTTACCAACCTTATATAATTACAAAAAGTGCTTTTGATTACTTACCAACCTTGTATAATTACAAAAGTGATTTTGATTACTTACCAACCTGCCATTGTTTAAATTTTCAAAAAGTAGTTGTCTGATACTTTTTTTTGTTTTATCAACTAAGATTCCACCCATACTACAAGCTGATGGATACTAGCTAAAAGCTAAAATCTAATAGTGTATAAGCTTAAGGTTTGAATCCTCGAAGGGAAGAAAAAGACAGTTCCTTATACTGCCTTCTTGAGGTTTAGAATGCCAAAATCATCAATAAAGTTGATGGCTAGCAAATCAAAGTGCATGAAAGGCACTGATGCCCGTTCTAATTTAAGTAAACGGTGCCTGCAGCAGGTTACTTTTTATACCAAAAGCTATCATCTTTAGGATAAGAATACCTAAAGCTATTATTAGAAGACTCTTCTAAATTAATGATAAATAACAATCTAAACTTTATTATATAACATGAAGAGATAAATGAATGAATGAACAGACAGACCTGGCCAAGATCCACCATTATGGTAGCTCCACCTGGTATTCTTGGGATCACAACCAGTAGTAATTCGCCACTCATGGCTTTCTATAGCAGGATATGATATTTTCAAAGGCATTTCTCCAACCAGCTCCTCCCAGCGTGCTTCAATAAGATCCATAATAGCCATTGATTGCTCAGGGGTGGCAAGAGATGATAGAATTGCAACACAATTACCTAAAGTAAACCATCTGAAATCCATTCTTGCAGGACTAACGTTACCAACAAAATACCCACCACGTGTCGGCATAAAATCAAACACCCAATCTGGGATAGAATCAGGGATGACATTAAACTTATTTACAGCTGTATGTGAATATTCTTCTGTTTTATAACGGTAGATGTCATTTAGTTGCTGGAAATCAAGCCAGAAATAACTCCTCATGTGATAACTTAAAGCATGCAGACGCTTCACAATACGCTCTATGCACTCTTTTCCTTCAGCATCATGTTTTAGCATAGCCAGAGCACATCTCAAGGCCATAAAGAAAAGGGCTTGAATTTCTATAGGATAACCATATATACCCTGGAGAAAAATTATCAAGTTAAAACATATAGATAAGGTAAATATTTCTCAGAAAGATCATGAGAAGTTCTTTAAATTTGAACATCATAGCTGCGTCCAAATAGGCAGTTATGAAAAGTTTATCTGTTGCTTTTAACATCTGAAAATAAAATACGAGAAGGTTGCAAAAAGATTGATATTCTAGCTAACTGTTGTGAACCAAACTTTCATTGGTTGTTGAGGAGGATGTTTTATTCTTCCCTTCTTTGTTTTATTTATCAGAACATCATCAGCAACACGATAATATCTTTACAAAAGAAGGGGAGAAAGGTCAACTCCAGGGCAAAAGGAGTCACAAGAAGAAAGCCCCCAATTAGTCAAAAATATCATTTATGGATCAGTTACAAAAAAGGTAACTACTTTTGTAACTATGCACCAAATAAGGACAATATTGTTTCTAATCCAAAACACAAAAAGATGCATATTGCGATTGAATATTTTTTTCAAAAAAAAAAAAACATACCAATGCATTTAGAGTTACTTAAGATTAAGAATTATATCAAACTGCAATAATCAAGTACAAAATCTGCTCCTTAGAAACTAAGGAAGGCTGCAAAGTAGCACTTCATGGTAGAAAATTTTACGTCTACATGACTTTAGTATTAAAGACGTTGATTATAGTACAGCTTTTGCTGGACTAGAAATAATGTTTTGAAATACTAAACTCCGTAAAGCTGAATAAACTAATCCCCCGGTTTTAAATACAAACAACACAATTTTAAATAGACTGTTCAGTATCTCTTTTCTACCTTCTATGTTAGAAAAGGAGTAAAGTTGAAGGAAAAAGGATGGAATCACAGTTTAAACACTTCATGATAATGATAGGCATCATCAAATTAGAGTCCACTGAAGGGAAGATGACACTGGAAGAAGTTAGCTCTTCAAATGTATAACTTCAGTAGTAGAAAGACCTAGTGTTCTGAAAAATACTTTTGCAGGACCACTTATGTTCATTAGGAATTAAAAATGTTAATACTTTACGATGTCAGAAGCCATGCAATAAGAGCTACCAAACCCGATCCTACAACACTAACACAACACAATAAAATTGTTTGTCTGCGACACACAAATAATTTAATGTAAATCAAAACCAAGTCCAAGAAGGCAACAGTTAGATCAATAAAAGACGCCATAGAAAGATCACAAGCTCTAGAATAAAATTTGAAGGACATGGTTCGAACTGGCTCCTCATTCTGTAAGTATTAAATATCAACTGATACCATTGACTTATAAGAACTTCATTCTTTTTAGAAACTTTCAGTAGTTATATAGAAAGATCACATAATAAATTTTAATTGAAAGTATTACCAAAAGACAATCACGTAATATGAAATGGAAAACAGCCATAAGTAACTTCATAACAAGCAAAAGATATAAAGATATTTTACCATCCTTCGGTCAATCATGGAGCAACCATCAGCACAAAGTAGAGTTGGGAATGTATCAAACCCCTCCGACAGACATAAAGTTAAAATAAGTCTCATTCCCTTCTGACACTCTGGTGTTTCAGCCAGAGTTAGATCCCCAGTTGACTTTGTATAAGCACGGAGCAGAATGATCCACCAGAATCCAGAGTCAACAGGAGCAACTCTTCCTATCGCACTCTCTCCAAAATCAGCAACAATGGTATCGGTTTTTCTAACAGGATCATGAAGAACCTTAAAGCTAGCTGGCATTGCACCTTCCCCAAGCTTGAATCTGTCTATTCTTTTTTCCCATCCCTGAAGCTGCAGAGTCTTTAACAGGAAGTTCTTCACAATTTCAGGTTCCCCATTCATCAGGAAAGCCAAAGCACTTGGTACAAAATCCCGAACAAAAACCTGAGAGAAAAGCGATACACTCAATACATAATTCAGACTTTTGTTAAAGCCGTTACTAGTATACAACTATTTCTTATCAAATGCATAACAAATTGCGGTAAGAGATGGTGCAAGAGGCAGTTTTATGATTTGACTAACTTACATCAGGTTGTCTATAACCGTTCTGTGCATAAATTGTAAGCATCAAAGAAAATCAAACTTTTGAGTCTTAAGTTTTCAATGCATCTTTTGGTGCCCACTACTTACTTGACAAGTTCACTTACTTTTAATTTAAACTTTCTCGACAGAAGATAAAAATATTTACATCGAATATATTAGTTGTTAATAGTTAATCTACAACACTGCATGTCTCCAGATTCACATGATTGGGGACTCTAGCATGTATCAAATAGTATGTCAAAATCATTATGCAAAGATATTAACCTGATCATAATTCAAAACTTCCTCTGAGGCATGATCAATAGCTGCAAGAGTTCCAACTGGTTGGCCCCGAAAATGCACCAAGGATCTCCGCAAAGAGTCCCATGCTTCAGCAATCATTGGGTGGGGCTCAAATGAGTTTCTGGTAGATGAAGCTGGGGTATCAAATCCTGACCTTCCACCAGGTGAATAGGAGCTCTCAAAGTTGTCCAAGCCTCCCTTAGCAAGGATGATGGACAGCTCGCTGAGGGACCTCTCATCAAATGATCTTTGCCTCTCAATATTGAGCTTAGGCTTATCGTGAAATCGAGAAAAATCATGCTCATCCATCTCAGACATTGAGCAATGAGAGCCCACATATCGAAGTCCAATCCCATCCATTTCCTTTTTCCTCTAAATGATTCAATCAAGAAATATGAGTGTTATGAACAGAGAGTTACATAGAGAGAAACAGTTAGTCATTCATTAAAATACAAGCGTTTGCAGAGCACAATAATATTTAAAAGAATCAAACGACAATCCCTCAGTTTTTCAATTTAAAACGGAAACGTAAAGTTGATTGGAAAACCGGCGTTCTATGCTGTACAGGCAAAAATACACGAAGATTTTAACATTTAAAAAAAAAAAAAGAAAATGAAATGAACCCACCCATGACTCAGAAAAGGAAAGGAAAAGTCAAACATATTACGTCCGCAAGCATTGAAGGAATGTGGGACAGATATAGAAATGCTCATTAATTACCAGCAAGTTGATTTGCTAAAACTTAAATTCTCCATCATATTACAGGAAACTCAGCATATCAAATCCTTTCTTCAGCAATAGAAAGAGTAAAAGTAACCCAAAAAAAAGGCATTTTAAACGTACATACACGCATACACTCCATCACCACAGATATTAATAACTAACCAACTAGCAAAATAAGAAATCACAAATAAATCACAGAGCAAAACAACCTTAAAAATAAAAGCGAAGAAAAAACGAAACACGTCGAAGAAAAGATCCTGTAGAGAGCAGAACAAAAACACAAAAGCAGATAGCAGATCAAGAACACGATCAGGAAAAACACAGACTCGAAACCAGAAAGAAGAGAGCAAGAAAAAAAACAATTTCAAGAAATAATTAAAAGAAAAACGTAACAACAAGAGAGTAAAATTCCAGAGGTAGAACAAACAAGAGAGGTAGGCATCCATTCTACAGCGTCAAAATCACCAGATCTGAAGCTCCACAAACGATCAGACACAACAAACATCAACAAAAGAGATAACGAGAGGCAGAGAGAGAGAGAGTACCTGAGAGAGCAGAAATGAGGAAGAGGAGAAATCAGAATGAGCGGCGGCGATTCGGCCGGGAAATGGTCGCCGGAGAAGGAAGAAAGTTAGGGAGAGTGAACGGGGGTGGAAAACAAGAGGAAAAAGGGAAAAAAAAAAAAGAACAGTTTGTCAATAGCTGGTATTTATAGCTGAGGAAGCGGGAAGGGGACCGGTCCTAGTCCGTATTTCTCTCTCTAATCCAATTCCAAACTAACACATCGGAGTTCCAAATGTAAGGAGAGAGAGTTTGCCGCCACCGGGAACTGCCGGTGACCTGTGTCCGACGTGGACAAAACGACGCAGTTTCCTGGCGCCCCTCTGACAACTCTGCCGTTGCAGAATAAATAATTAATAAAACGCGGCCAAAATTAATTCCCTTTTCTTTTTTCTTTTTTCTTTTTTTTTTTAGATTTTTTATTGGATACAGAAATGAAATGGAGGAAGGGAAAGCTCATTTATAGGGGAAATCAAGAGCGTGATTTTTGACCAAATCAAAAAGGTTGCGGTTAAGTGAGGGCAATTTTTCCCTTTTTTCAAAGGGTATTTTCGTCATTATGTCAACCTCGATAAAAATGTTATTGTCCACTTTGAGCATTATAAACCCAGTCGACGTAGGACCACTCCCAACAATCCTCAACAATCCTACCCTCGAACAAAGTACGCTATAAGCCTCCCCTGAGGCTTATGGAGCTCTTGAATAGCCTCCCTTTAATCGAGGCTCGACTCCTTTCTCTAGAGCCCTCGAACAAAGCACACTCTTTGTTCGACACTTAAGTCACTTTTTTACTACACCTTCGAGCCTCACAATCTTTGTTCGATATTTGAGGATTCCATTGTCATGGCTAAGTTTAGGGCATGGCTCTGATACCATGTTCCCCTTAATCGAGGCTTGACTCCTTTCTTTAGAGCCCTCGAACAATGTATACCCTTTGTTCGACACTTTAGTCACTTTTTTACTACACCTTCGAGACTCACAATCATTGTTTGATATTTGAGGATTCCATTGTCATGGCTAAGTTTAGGGCAGGGCTCTGATACCATGTTCCCCATAATCGAGCCTCGACTCCTTTCTCTAGAGCCCTCGAACAATGTACACTCTTTGTTCGATACTTTAGTCACTTTTTTACTACACCTTCGAGGCTCACAATCATTGTTCGATATTTGAGGATTCTATTGTCATGACTAAGTTTAGGGCATGGCTCTGATACCATGTTAAAAATCACCTCTCCACGATGGTATGATATTGTCCACTTTGAACATAAGCTCTCATGGCTTTGCTTTAGGCTTCCCAAAATGTCTCATACCAATGGAGATGTATTCTTTACCTATAAACCCATACTCATTTTCTAAATTAGTCCCAACCACCCTCAACCATTTTATTTTGTGATGATTTATTATTTAAATCCTTTTGATTTTCTATTAATTTTTATTCTCTGTATATTAACATCTGTATGCAGAGATGTCCACGAGACTTGCATGTCTCTACCTCCTATTTCAATTTTCATCTCCCGAGAATTTTACATAATAAAAAATGGGGTGGGCGGAAATTTAGGCGTAGTAGTAGGAGGCGAGAACAGGGATAGGAAGTATAATTCACATCTCCGACCCCATTTTGTTAACGATAAGAAATCTCTCTCATTTTCTTTCTGCAAAGACTGTAGTCCTATAGATTAATGGACATCTCTGTCTGTAAACATTTAGTGAGACTAATTTATCATAAATTTAAAAATATAAAAATTAAATTTTACTTTAAAAAAAATAAATTAAAATATTGAAAGTTTATTACCTACCTAAAAATAAAATTATGTTTTACTACCTTTATTACCGTTGGAAAGTTGTGATTTTATGGGGGAAAAAGTTGGTGGAAATCTTGATGTGTTCATATTAGGGTNTTTTTTTTTAGATTTTTTATTGGATACAGAAATGAAATGGAGGAAGGGAAAGCTCATTTATAGGGGAAATCAAGAGCGTGATTTTTGACCAAATCAAAAAGGTTGCGGTTAAGTGAGGGCAATTTTTCCCTTTTTTCAAAGGGTATTTTCGTCATTATGTCAACCTCGATAAAAATGTTATTGTCCACTTTGAGCATTATAAACCCAGTCGACGTAGGACCACTCCCAACAATCCTCAACAATCCTACCCTCGAACAAAGTACGCTATAAGCCTCCCCTGAGGCTTATGGAGCTCTTGAATAGCCTCCCTTTAATCGAGGCTCGACTCCTTTCTCTAGAGCCCTCGAACAAAGCACACTCTTTGTTCGACACTTAAGTCACTTTTTTACTACACCTTCGAGCCTCACAATCTTTGTTCGATATTTGAGGATTCCATTGTCATGGCTAAGTTTAGGGCATGGCTCTGATACCATGTTCCCCTTAATCGAGGCTTGACTCCTTTCTTTAGAGCCCTCGAACAATGTATACCCTTTGTTCGACACTTTAGTCACTTTTTTACTACACCTTCGAGACTCACAATCATTGTTTGATATTTGAGGATTCCATTGTCATGGCTAAGTTTAGGGCAGGGCTCTGATACCATGTTCCCCATAATCGAGCCTCGACTCCTTTCTCTAGAGCCCTCGAACAATGTACACTCTTTGTTCGATACTTTAGTCACTTTTTTACTACACCTTCGAGGCTCACAATCATTGTTCGATATTTGAGGATTCTATTGTCATGACTAAGTTTAGGGCATGGCTCTGATACCATGTTAAAAATCACCTCTCCACGATGGTATGATATTGTCCACTTTGAACATAAGCTCTCATGGCTTTGCTTTAGGCTTCCCAAAATGTCTCATACCAATGGAGATGTATTCTTTACCTATAAACCCATACTCATTTTCTAAATTAGTCCCAACCACCCTCAACCATTTTATTTTGTGATGATTTATTATTTAAATCCTTTTGATTTTCTATTAATTTTTATTCTCTGTATATTAACATCTGTATGCAGAGATGTCCACGAGACTTGCATGTCTCTACCTCCTATTTCAATTTTCATCTCCCGAGAATTTTACATAATAAAAAATGGGGTGGGCGGAAATTTAGGCGTAGTAGTAGGAGGCGAGAACAGGGATAGGAAGTATAATTCACATCTCCGACCCCATTTTGTTAACGATAAGAAATCTCTCTCATTTTCTTTCTGCAAAGACTGTAGTCCTATAGATTAATGGACATCTCTGTCTGTAAACATTTAGTGAGACTAATTTATCATAAATTTAAAAATATAAAAATTAAATTTTACTTTAAAAAAAATAAATTAAAATATTGAAAGTTTATTACCTACCTAAAAATAAAATTATGTTTTACTACCTTTATTACCGTTGGAAAGTTGTGATTTTATGGGGGAAAAAGTTGGTGGAAATCTTGATGTGTTCATATTAGGGTAATGATTTTTGTTTGTTTTTATATATTTTTTGAAATTATTTATTTATTTATTATTATTAAATTATATTCAAATTGTAAAAAATAAAATAAAATAGTTTTCAATTTCGTCCTTATATTTTTAAAATATTCACTTTAGGAACAAGCTACAAAAACACGACACAAGGACCAAATTGAAAATTTTAAAAGTAAAATTTAAATATCGTTAAAATAAATATAAAATCATTTTAAACGAAGCTTTAAAATTTTTATTCGAAATTTTATATTAAAAAACGGAAAATATATAATAAAATTTTAAACTTAACATGTGAAATGCACATATAATATATAATTATTATTTTTTTTTTCTAATTTTAATAAATTTTTAAAATGTCAATGAAATTCACACATTAAAAATTGATTAAAAAATGGACATGTGATTTAAAACTATAATTAAAAAGTTAATGTATTAAAAATACAGTAAGTATAAAACATTTTTATTTTATAAAAAATTAATATTAAATTTAGAATTTTATCTAATTTTAAAATGTTTTATACTTATTATATTAACTTTTAAACAACTGGCATTTATAGAATACTTAATATTTAAGTAAGTAATTTGTAATAACGTGGTTAATAAATAAATAAATAAAAACCGACAATAATTCCAAAAATAATTTTCAAAATTTATTGAGTGACAATTATATTATAAAGTTTTTTTTTTTAATAATTATACACGGATCCTAGCAACTTGCAATAATAAAATGTTTAATTAAGTAAATAAATCTGACAAATCTTATCCAATATATTATTTTAATAATTTCTGTGACGGTAACGCTCTTGTTAACCATTTATTCTTCTTATTCGTAACGACTCGTGTCGAGGATTCGGTATCTAATGACCCCGACATTCCTTTGTGACATGGTTACGTTATCTACATTACTCGTTTTTTAAGAGTGAAGACTATCTCCACGAACCAACACGGGTTTGAATTTACTTTATTTCTATAGGTAGTGACTTTCAATTCTTTTAAATATTTCTTAGTCGTCCTACTTTCAAGATAACTCTCATTCAGATGTGGTCTCGGTTCATCCATGTATCTCTTTTTTATTCGAGTGTCATAGGATCACTCCTATTAGGATGCGGTATGGGTTCTGTATTCGTTCTTTACTCGAGCATCACACTAACTAAATTTTAAAATTACGTTAGTCCTTTGCTATGCTCGAATTGAGCTTTAGCTATTGTCTATACCGACATTTGACTATATTATTGGGTATATTACTTAGGATTAGAAAACTGAATGATAATCAATTAGTTTGACCCGAGCACATGAGTTATGTCATCGTATGAGATGATAATCAGTGTCTTATCTACCGTGTGTATACTCGAATTGAGCTTCAGTTGTTGCAACTAGAAAATCGATTAACATTTAATTACTTAGACTCGAGCACATAAATGGTTCGGGTCGTGCAAGCGTTAGCTGTTTTTTTTTCCTAACTAGTGGGAGTTTTTTGTTTGGAAGTTTCTCTTAAGTTTCTCGTTCTCTATGTCGGAGAATTTGTTCACTTAGTTTATTGTTTTTTTAGACAACTCTTTCTTTTGTCTATTTACGAATTCACTTGTCGGTTCCTTGTCGCTTATGTTTTTTTTTTTTTCCTTTTTGCTTTATTTTATGTTTTGAGTCTCGACATAACCCTCTTCGGGTGAGATTATCAAAATTGATTTAATNAAAAAAAAAAAAAAAAAAAAAAAAAAAAAAAAACTAATTTTTTAGAAATTCCATTATGCATAAATATAAAATTGAATGGTAAAATGTTAATATATGTTCGGTCAAGAGATTCTAGGTCTAAATTCTCGACCCGACATGCAACCGAACTTTTTAATAAATATTAGTAAAATATTGTGAAAAAAAGATTGTGTTGGTGGATGAACGTCCCACGTCAGCTAATCTAGGGAATGATCATGGGTTTATAATCAAGCAATACTATTTTCATTGGTCTGAGGCCTTTTGGGGAAAACCCAAATCAAAGCCACGAGAGTTTATACTCAAAGTGGACAATATCATACCATTGTGGAGAGTCATTCATCTAACATAGTATCCGAGGCATGCCCTAAACTTAGCCATGCCAATAGAATCCTCAAATGTCGAACAAAAGACTCCAAAAGAAAATGAGTCGAGCCTCGATTAAGGGGAGGCGTACCCTCTTAGTCATGCCAATAGAATCCTCAAATGTCGAACAAATAACTCCAAAAGAAAATGAGTTGAGCCTCGATTAAGGGCAGGCGTACTCTAAACTTAGTCATGCCAATAGAATCCTCAAATGTCGAACAAAGAACTCCAAGAGAAAAGGAGTCGAGCCTCGATTAATGGGAGGCGTACTCTAAACTTAGCCATGCCAATAGAATCCTCAAATGTCGAACAAAGGACTCCAAAAGAAAATGAGTTGAGCCTCGATTAAGGGCAGGCGTACTCTAAACTTAGTCATGCCAATAGAATCCTCAAATGTCGAACAAAGAACTCCAAGAGAAAAGGAGTCGAGCCTCGATTAATGGGAGGCGTACTCTAAACTTAGCCATGCCAATAGAATCCTCAAATGTCGAACAAAGGACTCCAAAAGAAAATGAGTTGAGCCTCGATTAAGGGCAGGCGTACTCTAAACTTAGTCATGCCAATAGAATCCTCAAATGTCGAACAAAGAACTCCAAGAGAAAAGGAGTCGAGCCTCGATTAATGGGAGGCGTACTCTAAACTTAGCCATGCCAATAGAATCCTCAAATGTCGAACAAAGAACTCCAAAAGAAAATGAGTCAAACCTCGATTAAGGGGAGGCGTACTTTGACTTAAAGTAAGACAATATCATACTATCGTCGAGAGTCGAATATTTGATAAAATTTTTAATTTAATTAATTATCTTTATTATTATTATTATTATTATTTTTGGAATTGCCTTAAAATATTCCCAACATTTAATTATATAAATAAAAATATTTATATTAATCTCCCTGTAATAATGAAAATTGGAAGATATTTTCCACACCTACCGACCACCAAATCACGTGGATAATGCCGAGGGTGCATATGGGGTCCACGTAAGCTTCAAGAGGAAGTTTCGTCCACGTCAGCATTGAGAAAAGCTGACTGGGATAAATTATTAAAACGGCAATCCTCTCGATAATTTCCTCCCCTATTTCACCAACAAAATAATTTTAATTTTTTTTTTTTTTTTTATAAAAAAAATCCAAAATTTATTTTCGATTTTTTAAAATGTCACGTGGTAATCGTGTTTATGGGGCCGTTTGATTTCTGAAATCTATAGTCTAAATCTTTTAATGCTTTGAAAACATTTATGAGCGTATTTATAAATAATATATTATTCCAACCATATTCTTATTTATCTTCGCATAATTTATATATTAATTTAAAATTTATGTCTATTTCTAACGTGAAATATTTTAGATTGTGTTAGATGAACACTGATTCTCGCCACTTTTAGTATAAGCTCTCGTGATTTTGATTTGACTTCCTCGAAAGGCTGCGAATTGAAATATCTTAGTAGCTAGAGAAAAAGAAAGCAAAAGTGATTCCTTAGTAGTGGGGAGCGAAATGGGAGCAGCCTAAACCATGAAAAAGGGGTTGTGGGAGAGCTATATAAGCGTTGTGCTGCTAGGCGCAGCGGTGGAGTGTTGCACCCTAGATGGTGAGAGTCCAGTAGCCGAAAGCATCACTAGCTTACGCTCTAACCCAAGTAGCATAGGGCACATGAAATCCCGTGTGAATCAGCAAGAACCACCTTGCAAGGCTGAATGACACTTATTGGCATGGCTAAGTTTAGGGACATGACTCTGATACCAATGTTAGGTTGAATGACACTTATAATGAATAAACCTTGGCTCTGATACATGTTAGATGAACACCGATTCTCCACCATGGTATGTTATTGTCCACTTTGAGAATAAACTCTAGTGGCTTTGCTTTGGGCTTTCCCAAAAGGCATCAGTGCCAATGGAGACAGTATTCTTTGATTATAAATCTATGATCATTCCCTAAATTAGCGGAGTCAACCCCAATGGAGTAAATCGATCATCTTGGTTCTTCTTGCTTAACTAGGGGTCGAACTATTGGTGATTACAAGTGTAATAGATTAAAAAAAAATTGAAACAATTGAACAGTCAACCTTCATCCAAAATCTAATCGCCTCGCGACTCGACAGCCGTACATAGCCCAGCATCTTAACCCACGTCAATGAGACTGACCTGAAACCTAGACCTCGACCCGAATTGCGACCCGCGAGCGTGTCAGCTTCTACCACCAACACATGTCTTAATCTCAACTGCCGTCTCATTCATCTCCACGGCTAAAAATTTGGCTATTCGGCTCAAGACTCAAAATTGAATATTGTTTCCTGTGTTTCGGACCCTCTTAGAGCTGATTTTGACCATATTTAAGATAATTAAGATTGGTAAGAGTTATTTTCCTTAGTTTCAAATTAAATTTAGTTGAAAACTTGACTTTTACTACGGTTATTGAGCAAATATTCAAATAGGTGAAGCCTCGACATAAGAAGGACGAAAATAAGCCAAGTTAGAAAGAGAACGTCGTGGCTTTGTATGTGTTATATGTTTGATATGTATGACGTGTTTATGATATGATATGACTATGAGATGACATGTTTGATGATATGATACATGTTATGACATGAAATGTTTTGTGATATGATATGTGGGATGATATGGTATGTGCATGACATGATATAACACGATGTATGACATGAATAATACACAGTAAAATGTTTTAACATAATACACAACCCCGAGATATGTTTTAAAGGTTATGTTATAAAATGATATGAAGGAAAATGATGAGTACGGATATCGTCATGTTTAACATGACACTACGACGGTTGCTACTCCTTCCGAGTGTCCAGAAACAGCATCAGAGAATGCTAGCTCGACCAGAAAAGGGCCCAAGAGATGACTGGTGAGTTCATATTCGTACGTATAGACCTTTGTGTAGAATAGTAAATACACATCCAATGACCCGCTTTAAAATGATAGGTCTCATTCATGTTACATTTCTTTGAATTTCCGGACCCTAATAGTGGAGTCATTTATTAAAATACTCAAGGCACGTGCTACTTCTATATTTCAGGAAAAGGCAAGGCACCCCTGCACGATTGATGACGACATCGCAAGTAAAAATCATGACACATGCTTAGGGTATATGACTATGGTTTAAGAATCACCGTCAATATCGGGATGGTACTTTGAGTAATCTTCAAACGAGCACACAATGTTCAAAAGTGAATTAACTCGACTGATATAAATTATGTTTCTTCCACCGTACGATCGGACTATCAAGTTTGAATCTCTCATCTAACCCGAACTTCAAAAAAATGAGCACATTTTTGTTTTTTTGTGTTTATTTACAACTACTCAATTATTATTTATGTTTGAAATTTAGACGACAATTATTTATTAGATGTACTAGTATTAATAAATGCGTATTTAGTGCAATCACGATTTAAGTAAAATTTGAAGTTAAAATGAAGAACGGTGAAATATAAAAGACCCAAAATACAATGACGATCTTACACTCCGACACGACTCCTTATGTGGCCACACAGCTCTCGAACACTCTACCACATCGATTGGTAGCCTGCAAACGCTTGAAAAAAAGAAGTTGAGTAACAACCTATTTGTGAACTCTCATCGTCTCCTTATCTCCAACTATCTGAGCTTTCAGGAAGGTCTCAAAGTTTCGAGCAGTTCTTTTACGTGTTGACTTTATCAAGGTCTGAAACTGTTCACCGGGTTCTAGCGCCGTAGATTTTCTGGACAATGAATCTAATATCAGAGTGAACAAACTTCATGTTCTCATGCCTAATACATTTACGTAGCCTCAACAGTGAATGATCGGTATTCTGAGTTGAGGTACTACCTCGTCAAATATGTTAGGATAATACATTTAGATGGTTGGAATATCATCTATGGAAGGTTAGCCGCCAACTCTTCTACAAGACATACAGACTTTGAATCTGGGGAGCAACTCTCGTATGCTGGTCAACTACTAGGTCTAGCCGGATGGTTTTATTCCCATTCTCAAGACGTACTTACGACGATATGACCCTATTCAGAAGGTCCAAACTTTTTCCACTCACTAGCGGTACTCATCATCAGCCAACTTAATTAGTCTTAAGTCCCTTCTCGGGATCGATTTATGGAATTGTGGCCTCAGCCTCTGTCCCGTTCCGACACTCAATAGAAGCAGTCACCCTAAGTTATCTGCCCATGTAATCTCAAGCCTTTTCCAAGACCTATGGAATTGCAAACTCTAGCTTGACCCTCTTCTACACTCAATAGAAGTTCTCGTCTCAAGCTAACTATTCGTGTAGTCCCAAGTCCCTCTTCAAGACGGGTTTATAGAATTGCGACCTCAACCTTGACTCAACCCTACTCAATAGTAATTCAAGTGGCTTTGGGGTTCTAATGATACCATATGCATTGATATTAAGCGTGTTAAGCTTTCTTAATCATTCAAAGATGTCGTGGAGGTTTACTAGATTCTTAAGGGCATCTAGGCGGTTTAGTCTTCATCTCATGTTTGATGCTCGGGGTTAGCTCCTTGAGGCTAATCCAATCTCTGGGTACACTCAGGTCCTTTGATTACCAGTCTACTAGAAATATGCTGATCTAGGTTAACGTGAAAACCTCCCTAGCTTTAGTGTGTTATCTTAACTTAGTTCATTCATGCAAACTCAATAGGGAGATAACTTGCATCATCACCCGGAGCACAGACACAGCATCTCATCCTTTTTTCTAACATAGCGGAAAACATTAAAATAGGCACGCAACTTAAATTCTTATCGTATGAAAATTTCGGTAATTGTCCATAACATACATAACATTCTCATCGGAATTGTCCCTTTAGAATCCGAATCATACAAATTTTAACCACCTAAGACAAGATATGTTCGCATGCTAGTACGTCTTAACGATCCTTAGAAGTATAACTTGAGGAAGTTTTGAATGGTTGTTTACATGGACGTGTGCCTTCTCGAGCCAGCTTTTCTACGTGTTACGAGCTTCAAAATTTATGAAATTTCTTTAGTACGTTCTAATTCAAGTCATAATAAGGACAACATAGAAACTAAGAAAGAAAAATTGATAAATTGAGATCAAACTAGACAAATAAAGGGACTCATGCGCGGTTGGAGATTCTCTCATGCACGAGTAAGGCACACACCTACGAGAGGATACAACATCCTCGGCTTGACACGTGGCAATCAGCGATTTGCACGTTCAACTCCTACATCTCAGGTTTGATTTCTAATGGGCATAAGGATCTCTTTGAATTTTGTCATTACGACACGTGGCGTACTCGGGCAATCGTAGATCACTGTCCGAATCAGTAGAAATAGGTCGAATACTCTAATTAGATGCATGGCAACAACTGTCTCCGCTAGGCGTCGAATGCATAGCCCTTCTAGCTTTGCTACTCATATTCTCCTATCGGTCAGTCGTGCAACTCCACCCTTTGCTTGACACGTGGCCCAATCATTACCCAACGCACGTCGTCCTCTACCTTGTACCTACCAATTCGAGTTTCCTTCAGTTTTTTTAAGTATATTTTTCTAAGTAACTTAATCAACTTGATTCGTTCATCAAAGTTGTAGATTTTTAATCTACCTTTCCTACCAAATTAATTTCATTCCATTTCGTTAACTATGGATAGAAATATGCACATCTAAAATTCTCGAGAATGGTTGAAACTCAACTTTCTATTCCAATTCGATTAGACACCTATTCATGAAAATGCTCAAAACTCTTTCAGAACATGATTATGGGAAAATCTCTTGGATCTTAGAGAAAACAGAAACTAAAAACTCGAAACTCTTACCTCTCGATCATTCTTGTTTCTTGACCGATTTAGACGATCCAAATATCGAGATTGAATGTCCTCAATCTTCTGAGTAACTTTCTTGATGGAAGTTTGGCTGAAAAATGTCTCCTCGCAACCCGATCGAAGCAAGTCCAATGGTTACATTTTTTTTCTCCCGCTCTTTTAAAACCCGAGTTTTTTTTTTTTTTTTGTCATGAACCCTCTGATTGGACCACTTTCATGATTCTAATTAGGAAGGTAGGCATAAATCACCAGAATACTTTATTATTGATTTTGACCACTTTTTCCAATTTTTTACGGNCCTTGAGGTAAGCCCGATGTGGGATCTCACAATATCTGCTAGCAGTGGAAACCTCTCCCTAGCAAATGCGTTTTAAGAACCTTGAGGTAAGCCCAATGTGGGATCTCAAGAGGTAAGCCCAATGTGGGATCTCAAAATATCTACTAGCGGTGGGCTGATAGTAGTGGAAATCTCTTCCTAGCAAACGCGTTTTAAAAACCTTGAGGTAAGCCCGATGTGGGATTTCACAATATCTGCTAGCGGTGGGCTAATAGCNTATATTTTTTTTTTTTTTTTTGAGTTACGGGGACTTTTTAAACATTTTTCCCTTTTACAACATCATCAGGATCTCAATAAAATTTTAAAACTTTGAACTTAAAAATGGATTATCTTGTGAGATTCCACAGTAGTTGGAGAGGAGAACGAAACACCCTTTATAAGAGTGTGAAAATCTCTCCCTAATGAACGCGTTTTAAAAACCTTGAGGGTAAATCTGAAAGGAAAGGTTCAAAGAGGACAATATCTGCTAGCGGTGGGTCTGGGCCGTTACAAATGGTAATAGAGCCAGATACCGGGCGATGTGCTAGCGAGGAGGTTGTTCCCCGAAGGGGGTAAACACGAGGTGGTGTGCTAGCGAGGAGGTTGTTCCTTGAAGGGGGTAGACACGAGGCGGTGTGCCAGCGAGGACGCTCGGCCCTGAAGGGGCACCGACTGTGAGATCCCACATCGGTTGAGGTGGAGAACGAAACACCCTTTATAAGAGTGTGGAAACCTCTCCCTAGCAGATGCGTTTTAAAAACCTTGAGGTAAGCCCGATGTGGGATCTCACAATATCTGCTAGCAGTGGAAACCTCTCCCTAGCAAATGCGTTTTAAGAACCTTGAGGTAAGCCCAATGTGGGATCTCAAGAGGTAAGCCCAATGTGGGATCTCAAAATATCTACTAGCGGTGGGCTGATAGTAGTGGAAATCTCTTCCTAGCAAACGCGTTTTAAAAACCTTGAGGTAAGCCCGATGTGGGATTTCACAATATCTGCTAGCGGTGGGCTAATAGCAGTGGAAACCTCTCCCTAGCAGACGCGTTTTAAAAACCTTGAGGTAAGCCCGATGTGGGATCTCACAATATCTACTAGCAGTGGGTTGATAGTAGTGGAAACCTCTCCCTAGCAAACGCGTTTTAAAAACTTTGAGGTAAGCCCGATGTGGGATCTCACAATATTTGCTAGCGGTGGACTAATAGCAGTGGAAACCTCTCCCTAGTAGATGCATTTTAAAAACTTTGAGGTAAGCTCGATGTGGGATCTCACAATATCTGCTAGCGGTGGGCTGATAGCAGTAGAAACCTTTCCCTAGCAAACACATTTTAAAAACCTTGAGGTAAGCCCGATGTGGGATCTCACAATATCTGCTAGCGGTGGGCTGATAGCAGTGGAAACCTCTCCCTAGCAAACACATTTTAAAAACCTTGAGGTAAGCCCGATGTGGGATCTCACAATATCTCTAGCGGTGGGCTGATAGTAGTGGAAACCTCTCCCTAGCAAACACATTTTAAAAACCTTGAGGTAAGCCCGATGTGGGATCTCACAATATCTGCTAGCGGTGGGCTGATAGCAGTGAAAACCTCTCCCTAGCAGACACATTTTAAAAACCTTGAGGTAAGTTCGACGTAGGATCTCACAATATCTGTTAGAGATAGACCGATAACAGTGGGCTTAGACCGTTACATATTTAATTTCGGTCATAGAATGAATCTTACACGTCAAGGGGTATAAATTTCTCACATTCCATATGGAACAAATGTTAGAGCTCATAAATTACAACTTATTTCATTAATTTCTTCAAAACAAACCACATTTTTAGTAACTTTGGAAGTAAATAAAGTACCTTATTTTATGATATTTGGAATTTGCATAACATTTTACATTGACTTTGAACAAAATTTAAGGCAACTAAGAAAGTTGGTGCTGCTCATTGTCTTGCTTGTGGAACTTCCAAACTGAAGCCATTATCCCATATGAAGTCCAATACTTAGGATCCTCACTTCTTTGTTCCTGCCATCAAACAAACCCTAAAATTTTAATTCTTCGACAAGCGTAAACAAAACCCGATGAAAATGAACACAACAAGCCATTCTTTTTCATCTCTATCCTACGTTTAGATCTAAAGTCTTTTTGGAATATCGCTTCGATGATAAATTATTTGGGTGGTACTATATTCAAAACCGATTCCATGAATTATAAATGGATCATATATTTGAAAGATTTTCCGTTCAAATCACTCCATAAGTTATACTGAACCTGGAAATAAAAGTTTAGCAATAGATTGGAGATTGTTCTTGAGAACCAATACAAAGTTCTTTAAGCATTCTTGGTTGAAGTCTTTTCAATACACCCCCATTCTATTCTAATGACCTATGGAAGTCTTATCATTGGTGAAGAACGTACGACTAAGGACAGTTTATGTTGAAAGGACTAACTGATTTATAGGAATAATCTTCCATATAAAAGAAAAAAAGAGAGAGAACTCATGGTATCATACGACATATTAGGTCACAAAAGATACAGAGAAACTTGAATTAGGATGTCACATGACATATTAGGTCGTAAAAGATACAGAGAAACTCGAATTAGGATATCACACGACATATTAGGTCATAAAAGATACAAAGAAACTCGAATCATAATATCACACGTCATATTAGGTCACAAAAGATCTAGAGAAACTCGAATCATGATATCACACAACATATTATGTCACAAAAGATATAGAGAAACTCGAATCAAGATATCAAACGAGATATTAGGTCACAAAAGATACATAGAAGCTCGAATCATGATATAACACGACATATTAGGTCACAAAAGATGTAGAGAAACTCGAATCATGATATCACACAGCATAGGTCACAAAAGATACAGAGAAACTCAAATCATGATATCACACGACATATTATGTAAAAAAGATCTAGAGAAACTTGAATCAATATATCACATGACATATTAGGTCACAAAAGATATAGAGAAACTCGAATCATGATACCGCACAAGATATTAAGTCACAAAAGATACAGAGAAACTCAAATCATGATATTACACGACATATTAGGTCACAAAATCATGGTATTACACAACATAGGTCACAAAAGATACAAAGAAACTCGAATCATGATACACACAACATATTAGGTCACAAAAGATCTAGAGAAACTCGAATCATGATACCACACAAGATATTAGGTCACAAATGATACAAAGAAACTCGAATCATGATATCACACGAGATATTAGGTCACAAAAGATACAGAGAAACTTGAATCATGATATCACAAGATATATTAGGTCACAAAAGATCTAGAGAAACTTGAATCATGGTATTACACAACATAGGTCACAAAAGATACAGAGAAACTCGAATCATGATACACACAACATATTAGGTCATAAAAGATATAGAGAAACTCGAATCATGATATCAAACGAGATATTAGGTCACAAAAGATACATAGAAGCTCAAATCATGATATCACACGACATATTAGGTCACAAAATATGTAGAGAAACTCGAATCATAATATCATACAACATAGGTCGCAAAAGATACAGAAAAACTCAAATCATGATATCATACGACATATTAGGTCAGAAAAGATCTAGAGAAACTCAAATCATAATATCACACGGTATATTAGGTCATAAAGATACAGAGAAACTTGAATCATGATATCAAACAACATATTAGCTCACAAAAGATATATTGAAACTCAACTCATAGGTCACAAAAGAAACAGAGAAATTCGAATCATGATATCACACAACATAATAGGTCACAAAAGATACATAAAAACTTGATTCATGATATCACACGACATATTAGGTCACAAAAGACACAGAAAAACTTGAATCAAGATATCCCACAACGTATTAAGTCACAAACGATACAGAGAAACTCGAATCAAGATATCCCACGACATATTAGCTCACAAAAGATACAGAGAAATTCAGCTCATAAGATCACACAACCAGAATTCTCAAACTCATGATATTACACGACATATTGTGACATAAAAGATGCAAGAGAACTCAATCCATCATATCACACGATATATTAGGTCACACAAGATATAACGAAATCTCGAAAACACCAAGTGTTCTATACAAATTCTCAAACCTAATCCAAATCTTAGGCAGAAATCGTTACAAACAAACATAAATTCTCCAATAAAATCGAAAACTTACCCATCAAAATTTCATAAACAAAAACGAACAGTAAAATCTTACATTTCGCCTAGGGTTACACCTCGGGATTTTGAGAATCTTGAATTCATTTGGTCGATGTTGAAGATAATCTTTGAGCTTCTCATCATTCATGGAATCCACCATTTTTATCTTCAAAATCACAAAGCTTTGTATTCAATGAAAAACACACATCAAAATCAAATGGAATAGAGAAGAGAATGAAAAATGATACCCAATTTGTAAGTTGATCCAAGTCTTTATGGAGTTGAATTTCTTCTTTATCTATCAGTTCTTTCTTCTCCTCCCATGGAATAAAATTGGTGTTCTTCAGCTTCTTCCTTATCCTCTTCTCCATCTCTAAAACTCCACTTTTCTGTTCTTTCTTCATCTCTTTTCACACTAAAAAAATTGGAATTGAAACTGAAATTTTAAAGTAAGTAAATAATGCATATAAAATGGAGCTTCACACACTTGTAATCATGATATTCACAATGTATACGTTAAAGTTTGTTCTCTTTAATTTGGATCCATTCTTCTTGTTAAAGATATTCAAATCTGTTTTCACTCTTTGTCGTTTTGTTCGATGATGATAATCTTGTTGGAATATGGACCCTGATGTAGTAAAAGATCCAGTAGAAATATATATGGTAGATATTTTGTAAACACACGGGTTTCTTCGATGATGATAATCTCGTTGGGATATGGAGCCTGATGTAGTAAAAGATCTGGTAGATATTTCGTAAATATCTGGTTTCTTCCATGATAATAATCTTGTTGGGACGTGGAGCCTAATGTCTGTTCGTAAAAGGAAATATATATGGTAGATATTTTGTAAATATCTGACAGAGAGATATATATGGTAAATATTCCCTAAAGATTTGGTAGAGATATATTTGGTACAATAGACAGAGTAGATTAAATATTAGTAAAAGGAAACCATATATATACCGGATTAGGTAGTGCTTTCAAAATCTATTTTTTTCTGTTCCTTGTATTCTCGGTTGTTGTACATAACTCAAGTCTATGAAAAAAATCTTTAGTCAATATTCCTCGTTGAATTTTCTCTCTCCTGGTCTCCGTGTTCGTGTCTATGAGCGTGGGTTCAATAAAAAATTTTAGCCAATGTTCCTCCTTGCATTTTCTCTCTCCTCTTGTTCTTTGTGTTCATCTCGATGGGTGGGTGCGTTGCAATCCTAACAAATCTCTTTCAATTTCGAGGTATAAAAAAAGTTAGAATGTAAAACTATTATAAAAATCGGGTTTTCTTTAATTTTGCGTAATAAAAAGATCTTTTTAGTATCGGAAACAGTTTGGGTTGATTTTTGAGATCTCATGTATGGCATTAATTCGAATGGGACGGACCTGGTTGCTAAGACTTTGTCGTAAAGGAATAGCAATGGATTTCTATGGAGCCGCCTTAAGCGGGGTCGATCCCGTCTCGAATCGTTTGTTGGTTTTATTGATGTTTTGGTAAGGAAAAAGAAAAGAATATGGAATTTGACCGAATTTTGAACATTTTTATGCTAATTAAGAACTTGGCATTTTTTGAAAAGTTTGGTATAATTGTGATGATTAAGTTACCACAATTGGAAATGAGTAATCTACCTTACTATCTTTTACTTCATACCAAAGAATTATTAATTGTGGACTTTGTCTACCTCCCTAATTAATGTGATATATGTATACATCGTAAAACATGTGAGGTGAGAGATTCAAACGTTACAAATTTTCATCAAGAGTATAAGTTGTAGTTAGCTGAGCTATATTCAAATTGACTGATTTCAATTATTTCAATTATTTCTTGCAAGCTACTTTGAATTATGTGAGATTCTAAATATATTGGAGACGAGAACAAAGCATTTCTTAGAAGAGTGTGAAGACCTCTCCCTAACAGATGCGTTTTAAAATTGTGAGGCTGTTGCAATATATAACGGGTCAAAGCGGACAATATCTCCTAGCGGTGGGTTTGGGCTATTACAAATGGTATCAAAGCTAGACACCGAGCGATGTGCCAACCAGGACGCTTAGCCCCCAAGAGGGATGGATTGTACGCTGGCCGCCAAGGAGGTGGATTGTAAGATCTAAACATTCCTTAGCGGACAATATGTTATTGAAGGTTAGCTATTGGGTTTTGGTTTTTACAAATTATGTATCAAAGCCAGGCACTAGGCGGTTTGCCAGAGAGTATGCTAGGTGTCACAATCGCGGTTTCTAGGCAGCGGATTTGGCGATTGTGCGGCACCCACTCTCAGCACTGAGTGGGTTAAGCCTACTTCGAATTACGTTGCCTATGGTCAGACAACGTGAATACAAACCTTGGGTCCCGATTCCAAGAGAAGATTTTAGAAAGGGAGGGAGAGAGATTTTAGAAAAAGAGTTTGAAAGCGAGAGAGAGAGAGAGAGATCGGTGTTTTATGGGAATGTAAACAAAAAGACAACAACGGCTTACTGCATATAACTTATCGCATAGGGAGAAGTTGACAACTAGTCGTATCCCCCTATAGTACATTTTGAGGCATTTCATGTCTACCCGGCGTAGCCATGATATCGCCGAAACGTCATACTCTTAAAGAAAATAAGAGAGAAATAATACAACATGAAAGCGGTAAAAGAAAGCAATAAAGCAGTACAAGGCAAAGGTTTCGGCATGTCACGGGCATGAAGCCATGGGCGACATGCCTTGGACAAGCATGACCGTGACATTTTCCCCCACTTAATTAGCTAACGTCCCAGTCAACCGTCTCATCTCTTCGAATTCTGCAATCTACGGTGCGGCTGTCTTCAGGTCGTCAGCACGTTCCCAATTGATTTCTTGTTCTAGAAGTTCTTTCCACTTGACTACAAATTCCTGTAAGTTACGCTTAGGTTTGCCAATGCAACGAGTTCTCTCGGCCAAGATCTCTTCTACTTCCTTCTTACTCGAGTCCTTCATCGTTATTGATGGTCGTGTCACTTGGTTGCGCTACTAGTCGTCGTCATCTAGATGGTATGGTTTGAGGTTGCTTACATGGATGATAGGGTGAATTTTCATCCATGTAGGTAGTTGGAGACGGTATGAAGTCCTTTCGACTTTCTCGATGACCTCAGTTGGTCCCTCATATTTTCGCACTAGTCGCTGGTCCTGATTCCCCGGAATCTAAATTGTCCTGATCTCAGCTTGAATATTACTTGGTCATCAGCTTGGAACTCTAATGCTTTTCGTTTGCGGTCTGCCCACTTCTTCATTCTTCTGGAGGCTTTCTCTAAGTACGCTCATGCTATTTCAAAGGTATGCTTCCACTCTTTGGTGAAGTTGTACGCTTGAGGGCTTCTCCCGACATAAGGGTGGTCAATGACATGGGGCATGAGTGGTTGTCTGCCGCATACTATTTCAAAAGGGGTTTTCCCTATCGACGATCTTTGTTGGCAATTGAAGCTAAACTGAGCAACATCGAGCATCTAAACCCAATTCTTCTGTCGCACATTGATAAAATGACGTAAGAACTCCTCAAGCATATTGTTGAACCTTTATGTTTGTCCATCAGTTTCGGGGTGGTAACTCGAAGAGACGTTTAGGCTCAACCTCAATAGCTTGAACAATTCAGTCCAGAAGGTTCCTGTGAATCTCGGATCGTGATCGTTGACAATGCTGGTGGGAATGCCCCACAACTTGACATGTCGAAAAAATAACTGTGCGGTCGCGTCGGCCGAGCATGACTTGCGAGTTGGGATAAATGTGGCATATTTAGAGAATCTGTCAATGATGACCGAGATCGACTCCATTTCTCCTACCTTGGGGAGGTGTGTGATGAAATCTAGAGAAACACTTTCCCATGGTCGAGACGGGACCGGTAGAGGTTCTAGTAGTCCCGCAATTTTGTTTCACACAACCTTGTCTTGTTGGCAGATAAGGCAGGTCTTTGTGAATTGTATCGCATCGTCGCGGAGGTTCGGCCAATAGTACCCCTTTTTAGGAGGACATAGGTTATTTGCCACCCGTTGTGGCCTGCCCATGGTGTGTCGTGGCATTCTTTTAGTAGGAGTCTCCTCAAGTTTCCCGAACGGGGGACGTAAAGACGATTCCTTTGGTGAAGAGTAAATTGTCTTCAACCCAAAACTAGCGTCTTCCCCTCTCTAGCTAGCTGCATGATGGCCTGAGCAGCCGAGTCTTTGGCTAGGTGTTCCTCGATACTTTCCTATATCGTTCCGCTCAACTTATTTCTTGTAGGTGGGCCAACATGCACAGGTCGCATGTTCGCTCTTTACCTGACCTGTGTTCGAACTGAAAGTCAAATTCGGCCACGCATTCCTGCCAACGCGCTTGCTTCGACGATAACTTGGGTTGATCAAAGAAGTGACATATGGAGCTGTTGTCTGTCTTGACTACAAACTTGGCTCCGAGGAGATACTGTCTCCAAGATCGTAAACAATGGACCACTGCCAGCATTTCTTTCTCGGACGCTGCGTACCTTCTTTCTACATCGTTTAGCTTCTGACTCTCGTATACAATGGAGTGTCCCTTCTGCAGTAAAACGCCCCTAGGGAAAAGTCTGAGGCATCCGTCTCAACTTCGAAAGGTTTCGTCACATCGGCAATCCCTAAAACTGGCCCTTCCATCATGGCGTTCTTAAGGTTGTCAAAGGCTTCTTGGCACTGTGAAGTCCAACTCCACTTGTTTCCCTTCTTTAGTAGTTGGGTCAAGGGCTCTGCGCACTTCGAGAATCCTTCAACGAATCGTCGATAGTCATTTGCCAACCCAAGAAAGGAGTGCACTTCTGTCATTGAGGAGGGGTCTTCCACTCCTTTATGGCCTTGACTTTCTCCTCTTCCATGCCTACCTTGCCTGATTCTATTACGTGTCCAAGGAAGTTGATTCGTTGTTGTGCAAACGTGCATTTTTCCCTCTTCACATATAATTGGTGTTCTCTTAGCTTTTCGAAAACTAACCGCAGGTGGTGTTCATGCTCTTTCATTGTGGAGCTGTAGACCACTACGTCGTCCAAATAGACTACCACGAACTTATCGAGATACTCGTGGAAGACTTGGTTCATCAAGGCGTAGAATGTGGTCGGGACATTAGTCAACCCAAAAGGCATGACTAGGAATTCAAAGGCCCCGTATATAGTGAAGCAAGTCGTTTTGGGCACATTTCCCTCAGCAATCCTAACTTAATAATATCCCAACCTTAGGTCGAGTTTCGAGAAATACTTTGCGCCATGTAGTCGATCGAACAAGTCGATAATGATGGGTAGAGGGTATTTATTCCTGACAGTGATCTTGTTTAGGGCATGGTAGTCTATGCATAGGCAAAGACTCCCATCCTTCTTCTTCTGAAGAATACTGGGGCTTTGTAGGGGGCTTTCGCAGGTCTGATGAATCCAGTAGTAAGTAGTTCATCCAACTGCTTTCGTAGCTCCGCTAACTCGGGTGGAGCCATTCTATAAGTGTTCTTTGTTGGGGGTTTCGACCTCGGTATCAATTCAATCTTGTGGTCTATACCTCGACGAGGTGGTAAAGTTTTTGGTAGACTCTCCAACATTTCTCAGTACTCGTCTAGTACACACTGTATTTCTACGGGAACAATATCAATCGTTCTTTCGGTTTCCACCATTGGAATGGCCATGAACGTTGGTTCATTACGTGCAAGACCCCGTTTAAGTTGGAGCGCCGAAATCATCTTGATTCCGTTGGACTGTTTGATACTTGTCTGAACAACAGTTGGAGTTGACCCTGTTATGACTAGGCAATTGGCCAAGGGTATGGGGATCACCTTATGTTCCAAAAGGAATTCCATCCCGAGTACCACATCAAAGTCGTCCATTTTGACGATTACAAAGTGCACCAAGCTACTCCATGTTCCCAACTTAAGTGCCGTCTTCCTCGCTATTCCGAGAATCGGTAAGGCCACAGAGTTAATGGCCTTCATCTTCCCCGAGTCTCAATGTCATTTGATGTTCAACTGATTTGCTTCTGTCTTGGTCATGGAGTTGTGGGTGGCTCCTGAATTGACCATCGTATTCCTGGCCAACTTGTGATTCACCCACGCTTCCACATACATGAGACCTTTTTCGATTGGCTCCCTTTGTTCCCTTGTCTTCTTTTGAAGTGCAGATAAGAACTTCAGGGCTCCCATCCGGGGTGTTTCTATGTTCAACACTTTCTCGATTTCTTCTCCCTCGAATTTTGCATCTGCGTCCGCGTCTAATGCGGCTTGAATCGCTTGTTGTGCGCCCTCTTTGGACATTCATACACCCTATGGTTCCCTTTACATAGGATAGAAGAGAGAGGTGGTCGATTGAAGTGGTTCTGATTGTGAGACCCTCTGCCTAAGACGCCAGTCCCACATTGGGGTTGTCTTGTCTCAACTCCTCCGATCTTCGATTTGTCTCCTCCTCCCATTCTGGAGGGATTAGAGGTGTGGTTGCTGTTAGATAAAACCTTTGTTTTTCCTTATTTAGATTCACACGTTTACATTAATTCTCCGTTTGACCATTTTGACAAACACGTCGAATGGATTAGGAAATTCTTAGACGGCAATTTTCTCGGAAGTGGCACAGATTCAGTTGGCCACTCTCCACCCATTTTTAGGATAGGTTATATTTAAATAGGAAGATTTCACAACCTGATTTTAAGCGCAGTCAAACTTTCAGTCCTTCTCTCTGATATTTTACTCATTTTATTTTATTTTTCTTCCAACAACCTCTGTAGACAATTTCCTCTCACCGAAAAGAAAGGATTTCCCTGGCCGATTATCGAAATCCAACAAGTGGTATCAGAGCCAAGTTGAAGCCATCGGTGTATATCATTGCGGAGGAGCCATCCTATCAACAATCAAGTTGAATAGCTCAAGTGGTTAGAGAGTCGACCTAACAACACACAGGTCTCAGTTTCGAGTAAATGAAAATGCAAAGTGTGAAAATAAGCACAACGTGGGGTCCATCCCGAGTAGGCTCGCTCACTCCTCCACGCCGCCGCCAAGTGCCGGTATCTCCATCACCACCACGAAGAGGCCGACGTCGTGATAACGGGCGTCGAGGTGTCGTTGAGCGAGTGAAAGGGAGACAACGACTGCCGTCGTTAAGGAGAAACGATTGAGTATCTGGAGGATCTCGGTTGGCCTGGGAAGGAATTAAATCCCGTCAGGTCGGTGTACAGCGAGTGCGGGTATCCAACATTGAGCATCAGCGAGACAGAAATCGAGACATTGCTTGACGTGAACGACCTAACGGTGGAAGAGGTGATCGGGAAGACTGCGTAACGCGTAACGCAGCTCTTTCAGCTCTCGACAAAGAGGGTCCTCTACTCCTCACTGAGGAGGAATGGCAAGAAAAATACCATTTCAGCTCTTTCAGCTCTCGACAAAGAAGAAGGAGAAACGATTGAGTATCGGGAGGATCGGTTGGCCTGGGAAGGAATTAAATCTCGTCGGGTCGGTGTACAGCGAGTGCGGGAATGGCAAAGAGGGTCNGACAGAAATCGAGACATTGCTTGACGTGAACGACCTAACGGTGGAAGAGGTGATCGGGAAGACTGCGTAACGCGTAACGCAGCTCTTTCAGCTCTCGACAAAGAGGGTCCTCTACTCCTCACTGAGGAGGAATGGCAAGAAAAATACCATTTCAGCTCTTTCAGCTCTCGACAAAGAAGAAGGAGAAACGATTGAGTATCGGGAGGATCGGTTGGCCTGGGAAGGAATTAAATCTCGTCGGGTCGGTGTACAGCGAGTGCGGGAATGGCAAAGAGAGGGTCGTCTACTCCTCACTGAGGAGGAATGGCAAGAAAAATACCATTTCAGCTCTTTCAGCTCTCGACAAAAAGGGTCGTCTGGGCCCTCCAGCCGCAAAGGCGGTAAGAAGTCGTGGAAATCTCTCCGGCGCATGCGCACGGGAAAGAGGCGGATCAAAAGAAGGAGGAGTCGACTGATGACCGGCCAATCCAGTGCTCGTTCTGTGGGAAGAGAGATCACCTGAGCAAGAATTGCTGGAGCAAGCTCAGGAACAAGGAGACGGCCGAAAAGGCCCATGTGTGGCTCATTCCGAGGAGGATGAGCCGGCCCTTTTCATGGTGATTGCATCAGTCCTACCTGACGTCGAACCCGAGAAAGAGCTCCCTAATCCACAGAGGTAATCGGCGATTGCATCAGTCCTACCTGACGTCGAACCCGATGAAGAGCTTCAACTGTGCATAACAAAATACACCGGCTGGGGAGCCAATTCGACTGAAGGAGGAGCGAGTGCTCGCTCAAATCGGTGAAATTCAGCGACGGCTCCGTCGTTGAGATCGAAGGGCACGGCACCATCCTATTCGTCGGCAAGGGAGGCAATCATCACAAGCTGACCGACGTCTACTTCATCCCGAGACTCAAGGCTAATATTGTGAGCCTGGGTCAACTCGATAAGGCCGGCTGCCACATTTCCATCAAATTGCGGTAAGAAGCCGTGGAAATCTCGTCGGCGCATGCGCACGGGAAAGAGGCGGATCAAAAGAAGGAGGAGTCGACTGATGACGGGTGGGAAGAGAGGTCACCTGAGCAAGAATTGCTGGAGCAAGCTCAGGAACAAGAAGACGGCCGAAAAGGCCCATGTGGCTCATTCCGAGGAGGATGAANGAGCAAGCTCAGGAACAAGGAGACGGCCGAAAAGGCCCATGTGTGGCTCATTCCGAGGAGGATGAGCCGGCCCTTTTCATGGTGATTGCATCAGTCCTACCTGACGTCGAACCCGAGAAAGAGCTCCCTAATCCACAGAGGTAATCGGCGATTGCATCAGTCCTACCTGACGTCGAACCCGATGAAGAGCTTCAACTGTGCATAACAAAATACACCGGCTGGGGAGCCAATTCGACTGAAGGAGGAGCGAGTGCTCGCTCANCGTCGAACCCGAGGAAGAGCTCCAACTGTGCATAACAAATGCACCGGCTGGGGAGCCAATTCGACTGAAGGAGGAGCGAGTGCTCGCTCAAATCGGTGAAATTCAGCGACGGCTCCGTCGTTGAGATCGAAGGGCACGGCACCATCCTATTCGTCGGCAAGGGAGGCAATCATCACAAGCTGACCGACGTCTACTTCATCCCGAGACTCAAGGCTAATATTGTGAGCCTGGGTCAACTCGATAAGGCCGGCTGCCACATTTCCATCAAACGCTAATCCACAGAGGTAATCGGCGACGGCATAACTGCTCCGGTGAGCGTCGAACCCGATGAAGAGCTCCAACTGTGCATAACAAATACACCGGCTGGGGAGCCAATTCGA